>NC_065533.1:234221-361967 GCF_020184175.1 Aphis gossypii
CGTCTAAATTAAAAGTTTTCAAAAAATATCCCTAAAGTTTTCAAATACATCGGCAAGTATTAAAACATCTGTTAATAAATATAAATCACTATACTCCCCTAGGGTTTTTATTTTAAATTTCTCCCAAACATTACATGCATGCATATAATCATTTTTAGAAATATGATTGTATGTTAATGAATTATAAAATTTAAACCTAAGGGGTAATGTTGTATCTTCAAGTTTTGAGTTACAGTCTACATACTCATATGGAAATACCTAGTGTTGTAAAAATACGGTATTTTATTATTTTTCTGTATTATACCATATTATACCTTGTATTATACACATATTAAATTTTGTATAATACAGTGAGTATTTAAGTATAGTATAATAATTTTTTTATTATACTGTATTATACAATGTATTATACACATTTTATACTATACGGTGTAAAAACCAAAATCCTGTATTCAAATTTGAAATTACATAAAAGACTAAGATTTGATTACTCAACCATTGTCCATTTCCCATTTAAATTTGAAAATTAAATTTTAATATAAAAATTGCAATAAAAAGTAATAACAAATAAGCAATGACTAATTAAGTAATTATAAATAAAAAACTACTAATTACTAATTAATAAAAATTTTATTGAACATAAAAAAACATAAATCAAAATAACTTTGCTTTCTTGCGTTAATAGTTTTGAGTGTTTTGACAGTAATAATTTATAAATGTATTATACTGTTCTGTACATAAATATAAAATGTTTAAAGAAAATAATAGTGTTATATACTTTTATGAAATATTTAAATATTAATTAATTTTAACAAACATAAATCAAAATACTTTAGTCTTTCTTTTCTAAATAATAAGTAAAAAAAAGTAATAATTATGTTATGTAAAAATAATAATAATAACAACCATTATTTTTTGTTAAATGATACATATTTATACATATTAATTATTATTATATTATTTATAGTTATACCTTATACATATTTAATATTTAATAAAAAAATAATATTTGTCAATTTGCTTCATTGTCTTCAGAATCAGATAAATATAAATGTACCTCTTCTTCATCTACTTCTGACATCTCAGGTTCAATACAGTCATCATAAGGGTCAATTTTAACCTGTTCGAGGACTTCATTAAGTTTTAAATTATGTTTAATATAAACTAGCTTTGCTGCTCGTTCATTTGTTAAGCGATTCCGTTTTGCAGTATGAATAAGTCCATACGTAGAAAAACTACGCTCAGTAGATGCAGATGTAGGTGGACAACTCAATATAGCTATTGCAATTTGTGACAATTTTGAAGAAGAACAAATACCTTTCCACCATGTCAACAATCCTATTTGAGTTCCATTACTGTGTTTTTTGAGGCTATCCCAAATAAACTTTTTAGACCACAAGCCTTCACAAGAACGGTACATAGCTAATTCTGATAAAATATCTGGTATATTTAAATTCATACGTGCACATAAAGATGATATATATTCTACAGCATCAATACTTTCAGAATTGTCTAAACATTTTTCTTTATTATTTCCATCTAGAAGATGGGCAGCAAAATATATTTTCTTCAAAGCCATAGTTTTTCTTTTGCCTAATTTTTGAATAATTAAATTTTCCTCTTCTTTTGTCAAAAAGCTATGCAATAATGTTTCATTTAAATGCATTTGAATTGAATGGAATGCAATACAAGTTTGTGATAAATTAGAAGAATCAGCTTCTAAAATAATAATCCACTTTGAAATTGGTTCTAATAAATTTAAAGCCATTTCAATTTTATCCCAAAATGTATTACTCAGAATTTTTTCAATAGACGATTTGCTTATTATATTTGTTGCTCTGCTTGATATAGCTACTTGTTTCAGATACTGCTTGTTTTTCAATAAACTTTTTAAACTTTCTGTTTCTGAACCCCAACGAGTTGCAACAGGTAACTTTAAACATACTAAAGTATCATGTGAATCATTACTTTCTTTTTCAACTTTTTGAAATTCATTAAGTAAACCCTTTAAAAAGTGTGAGTATTTAAATTCTTTTATAATTCCTTTAGTACAAGTTTGAATATCTTTAAAGGTAGGAAGTTTTACAAAATCTTTACATAATAAGTTCAAAATATGGGCTCCACAACCATGAAATGAAATTTCTGATTCAGGATAGTGCTCATTTACTATTTCCCAAGATTTAACCATGTTCTTAGCATTATCTGATATAACTGAAATAATTTTTTCATGACCAACTTCAACAATAACTTCTCGTATAATCTTAGCCATATATTTGCAGAATGTTTATTTGTTCCAGTATCTATAATTTTATAAACCACTGGTTCTGGTGTTGTTAATACAATATTTACTATTGGCTCACACCTACAAATATATTATACACACCAACATAAATTTATAAACCAATTATATTAATTATATTAAAATAATGATAGTTTACCTTATATTTGACCAACCATCTAATTGAATTGATAAAAACTTAGATAAAGATAATTTATCATTAACAATCGTCTCAATACGTTTATGCTCTTTATTCAATAAATTATTAGACAACTGATAGCGATTTGGAAGTTGAAGACTCGGTCTTATTTTTTGAAAACGCATCTATCCAGTAAGAATTTTCTGTAAAACATAAGGGTGTTGCAGTAGCATAGCATGCTCTAGCCAATGTTGTCCAAATGTCATCCTATGATAACCAATAAATTTACATTTACATTTTAATTATTTAAATATATAAAAAAATAAAAAATTATTAGTTTTAGTTTTTACCTGTTCTTTATCATTAATTATGCGATCAATAAATCTGTCTAATTTGATAGATTTTAATGATGACGATTGTAGTGTTGGGTTTGTAACAACTGTGTTAATACTGTTTGAATTTGACAAAAAAGAATAATTTGAAAAAGAAGTGTTTGATCTTATTGGAGAATGTAAATTTGCATTTATTAAGTCTTCATTATCAATAATATACTGATCATTTTCATAATCAATTTGATGTACAGATGTGCACTTTTCTTTGTTAGTATTATTACTGAATAATTTTTTGATAATTGGTAAATCTGAATTTTTAAATAATGTTGTAGTTTTAGTGCATGTAATTAAATGCTTAGCCATTCTCCAAGAGTTATAAGCAAACGGTTGTAAACAAAATGTGCACTCAAAGTATTTTGATTTACCTTTTTTTGTCATTGAATTCTTGAAGTATTTAATAACAGCTTCTTTTTGTTTACTAGGTCGTCCCATTTTAAAATTATATTAAATTAAAAACACTTAATTAAAATAATTATTATAACTTATTATAAAAAAAAAATATTATTTTATTATGATAAACTTATAAACGTTTACAGTTTAAACTTGACTAGTCGTCTTTTATAACAATTAACAACATAATATGAAGTGTACTGTGTAGAATGACTACAACGTAAATAAAGACGATAAAGTAGATACTCTATCTCTATGTGTCGGCTGAGAGTTCATGATATAATATTATTATTACATTATCGATGTACAATTAGATAAAACTATAAAAACCATTAAAATATGGGGAAAACCCGAAAAACGTAAGTAAAATTAATTGTTTACAAAGTACAAAAATAAACAGATTGACCACTTAACGAAAAAAAAATGTTGAAGGTATGCAAATTTAACACCATTGTATAAAATAATTCTATACAGCGTGTATAATACCATGTATAATACGATATTATACATTTGTATAATACACATTTACATCACTAGAAATACCCCTTTTCGAATAACTAAATCAATGTTTTCTATTGTAAAGTGTTTTGTAATTTCGCGAAACTTTGTTTTATCTTCACCTAAATTAGTGGCTAAATTTGAGAGTGAATCAGGTAAGAACATAAAAGTGTCAACAAATTTTACATAAAAATTATTTAAAATTTGTTTACTAAATGATATATATTTTTCACTTGAATTTGAGATAATGCGTATGTCATTATCGTTGCAACCTAAAGTGCGTACGATAAAATGACCATCATAGGATAAATTATGGAAATATACTGGAACAAATTTAGGATTTTGTGCCAAAAAATTACACTCTAAACATAACGGTCTCAAATATTTACCCATAAAATGTGAGTGGTATCTAACTTTCATTACGATTTAACTATTAAATAACCTTAAACAATGTACACATTTTGTTAAATTAATATATTGTGTTTCTTCTTCTTTTGTTAATTTAATCATCGATTTATTAGTTTTGTACAAGTAATAGATATTTGTGGAAATGTTAATAATAGTGTTCATAAAATGCTTTGCCGCATTTTTACCTCTATAAATTATTGGTTTTCTCGGAATTTTAAATTTTTTTACTAACTCAATCGGGACAATATTAAAATCAATTTTAACATATAACCCATAACTCATAGGTTCATGATAATGTGTGTTTTTAGTTTTATTTGATATAATATTATTAACTGGTTTTAAAAAACATTCGAAATCGGCATAAATTACAATAGGAATTCGGTCTGCCCGATTAAAATTTTTAAATTGTATAAATTCATCATCACGTGTTCTATCATTACAGGTTTACAAAGTTTATGTTTTTGGCAAATTACTTTATGATCGTCAAGGGCATGTTGACCCCATGGTTTATTTTTATTGGGCTTACTACTAAAAGTTAAAAACATCGTTTACAAATAATTATTTTGTTATTATGTTTTGTTCTTTGTGATCTGATCAGTCGTGAGAAATTATTTATAAAACAATAATGGGTTGATACATTTGTGAAAAAAAACAAATCAAAATGGTCTGATTTTTCTTTATTACTTACATGAAGTGGATAAATTTGATTTTTATCATCGCAACTATAATATTGATTGGGGTAGGGTAATCAATACAATTAAAATTAAGTCCACTTTTTTTCTCTAAAAAATTAAAATATTTAATACTAAAATGGTTTTTATTTTTTTTTTCATTAAATGTTGATAAAGTTGCATATTTGAAACATTTATTGTCATCATTTTAACGTTTATAATTGCTTTTTTATCATAAATTATTTTTGGTAATTTTATAAATGATGAACCATCAAGTAAATTAACTTTATTGGTTCTTAATTGTAAACCGTCTAAACAAATTTGCCTCCAAGATAACCCCTTCAAAGTAAATGTTTTTTGCTCATTTAATAGTTTATCAAACATGTTTTTTAAAAGTGCAGTCAAATTAGAAGTTAAAAAACATGTTACATTTGTCGTTTTAAAAGCAACATCACGTATTTCACCAGTGATTGTATTTTCATAAACTAAATCTACCAATAAATTAAATTTATATGATGATGATGAACATAATTCTTTTAACTTTAATTTTAAAAAAAATGATGAGTTTAAAAATGGTAATAAATCAACAATATTAATATATTATCATTGTTTTTTAAATAAAAAGTTGTTGACCTATTATTTTTAAATTTTTCAATTTCAACTAAACTTCCCCCCGTGGTGTTTAATCGATCAATTTTTTTAACCCGATTATATTTTGGCATTTTAATGAATTAATACTAAAAATATATCAAATTACTTATGCATGCACTGTTGATTGTAGAAGATCATCGGGGTAATTATACATTAGGTAAACTTGAAATACGTAATCTCCATTGGGTTCTGCATATAAATTTTGATCATCGCAAACGGTGGTATATTTTTGACATACCATACACCGACGCCTTTCGTTAAATGTTTGTAGGTTTGTAGTACACTTATATCTTTAAACATAAGATGGAACGCATCAAAACATATATTAAAAAGATTTGAACCATAATGCTCCCGATAGAAATGACTTGCACATTCCAGTGAACAAAATATCTAATCAATATCTTCAAAATATAATCGTACTTCCCTCAAAACAAAAGATGAATGTTGCCGAAGAAAATATTCATAAACTTCACGTTCACTATGTGCTAACGGATATTTTGCAATGTGTTGTATTGTGTCCTCCAATAAATGCCTATTTTCGTTGGTGAGATTATCATCAGGTACCATTACAACTAAAAAACTAAATAAAATTTTCATACTTTTATAAATCACAATTTAATTATAATTAACTTACAAAGAAATATTCACTATATAAAATATACTGTCACTCTGAATCACGTATTCATGCTCGACTGATTGTGGGCATCAACTGATCGATGCATTGTGGTACAGCTTCATTTTGCGAATAACATTGTTATAGTTTAATAAATGTAAAAGAGCCAAATCTATTGGTTTATTAAATGATACATAACATAATAAAAAGCACCACACAGTTAATAGATTTAAAAATAATTTAACTGCGATCGACCAGTAATTAATGTGAAAGTGTCGAATTTATTTAAAAATGAAACATAACATAATAAAAAGCACTACACAGTTAATAGATTGTTATGGGCTACGAGATTACAAGGCTAAGTTAGTATGACCATGCCTCGTGTCAAGGGTAATGCGGATGCTACTATGACCATGACACGTGTCGGGATAGTAAGCGCACCAATAATTACAGTGCACTAATGATGCATTTGAGATGTTATTGCACATTCTCAAATTCGTGTCCGAATTTGCAACAACAACAACAAGGACACCTGGTTTTACCCAGAAGGCGAAAACACGACGTAAACAAGAGACGCACCACAATATATAAGGGAGCCCGAAGACCAGCAACGGCAGATGTACCAAAGCTATCAACAACTGAGCACTTTCACGTCACTCAGCCACTTATTTAATTTGTTACATGTATTTTGTTGTATGCAATAAAACATATTACGTTATTAAGTTTAACTTTCATTCAAATTAACCATTTGGATTCAAATCTGATACTGGCACGCAACAAGATTTAAAAATAATTTAATTGCGATCGATCAGTAATTAATGTGAAAGAGACGAATTTATTTAAAATGAAACATAACATAATAAAAAGCACCACATGGCTTATGGATTTTAAAATAATTTATTTGCGATCGATCAGTAATGAATGTGAAAGTTATTAATTTATTTAAAAATGGAACATAACATAATAAAAAGCAACACATGGTTTATGGATTTAAAAATAATTTAACTGTGTACATTGTACAATCAGTAAATTCAAAAGAACCGAATTGATTTTAATAGGTAATTTAATGCACACTGTACCGTTTTATTGTCGATACACACCAAATTGCCCAAAAAACCTTTTAATATTATAATTGACGCATTATAAAGTAAAATTTAGATTTTATTACGTGACTAATATTTTTGGATGTTTTGGATACAATTTACGATTAATTATTTATGTAATGGGCAATGACGTCAATGCCTTTATAGTATTCGGAAAGTATAAAATAAGATGAGTAAATGTGAATTTCATCAGTTAATTTTAAACAAGTGTGGTTAGTAATAATGTCGAACACGAGTGGTCAAAATTCAGATGAGGAATATATCCATGTAAGTACATATTATTATTATTTGGTATATCATTAATATTTTAATTTAAAAATATAATACTGTAAATTTAGGAACTTTACACCAACAAAAAATGGCACTTAAAAATTTGAGTTTAAAAACAAACGCAAAATCAAAAAAACAAAAAGTATCCATGTCATACACGAGTAGTCAAAATACCGACGATGAAGATACTGTTGTAAATACACCATTATTATCATTATATCAATAATATTTTAATTTAACCACATTAAACACATCAGAATTGAAAACATGATAGTATAAATTTAGGAACTTTATGGTAGCCAAAAAAATGAAAAAAGTCAAATGCTGAATTTAAAAAAAACCGGAGCCATTAGAAAAGTTACCCCAAAAAAACAGAAGGTAAAATATTTAATATTTAATAATATATGCACCAAATTATATATGTTTTTATTTTTTTATTTTTTTAGTTTCAGGCATATTTATCAGAATTAGAAAAAGAATACCATGGTATAAGCAATGAGGACTGCATACGAATAAATAAATCAGAAGGTGGAAAATTTTGCATTAAAATACCCACAAGAAAAACAGGGAGTGATTATTTGGTAGTTACAAAATATAAAACAACAGATATGAATAAAGTGGAACAAAAAGATAGGTAATTATTGTTATTTTGTATTAACCAGTGAATATTAGGATTTAACCTAATAATACACTGGAAGTGATAACATATTAAACTAGCACACAATTGAACCAACTAGCATACTTGTTAAATAATTATCCATAATATGGAAATATAGGTAATTAAATCATAAAATCATTAAATAATTTATTTTTTATTGATGGAAAACCTCTACGTTTACTGAAAAAACTTTCGTGGATGAAAAAGTGAAAATAGACAATGCAATCCTAGTGGCATTTAATCATTTACAAGATTTATTAATGGAGAAATGTATGATAAATGATAATAAAAAAATTGAATCTTATAATAAATAACAAACCATTTATATTATTTTAGTTTAAATCATAGGCGTGCGCAGAACATTTTTGCTGGGGGTGCACAATACTAAATTATAAATTTAACATTTAAATAAATTACCTCTCTTTATAACAAGCCATACCAAGATTAATAATAATAATAATTTTATTTATTTTCAAAGTTAATGTTTTACATATAAATTATAATTCAAGACGACGTGTACCCGGGTATATGGACTTGAATTCATCAATTATGTCTTCTAGATTGATTTGTGATGCTAATTCTTGTTCCACAAAAATCATCATCATAGAATCTAATCTTTTCTGCTTCATTTGACTCCTTAATTTAGTTTTTACTAAACTAAGTTTTGAAAAAGCTCTCTCACATGAGCATGTCGTAACAGGGATTGTTGAAAATAATTTTAAAGTTTTATGAACATTTATAAAATTTCCAAGGACTGATAATTTTTCCAACCATTTATGTAAGGTATTATTTGAAGTTCCTTCTTCAAAATCTGGAATAGCATGAATTAGTCTAAGTTCACCTTCAAATTCATCTCTATGTAAATCAAACTTTTTAGTTAAAATATCAATATCTGAACTTTCCATTTTGTGTTGCATCATACGACCTATAGCATGTATAAGATCTAATGTTTCTTGATTGAAACGGTTTTCTAAGCCATTAAATAGATCATCTAATACAACATAATAAACAAAAGTTTTCATTTCATTCTTTTTTTCTAAACTAAAATGTTGTGTATGGTTATTATCAATTTTATTAGATACTCTTCTATATTTAACATCTGGTATTTCTATGTGATGTGCACTACATACATTAAGAACTTGATCGTACAGCCTGGAATATTCATCTTCATCTAACCTTAGACTTTTTAAACTTTTTTTTAATGCTTGAACAATTGTTACAGCAGAAAACAAATTTAAATTGGGAGTTTGTAATTTAGCACTCACTATTTGAATTTGAGCTAAAAGAGATTTCATCACATATAACGCAAAAATAAAGTTAAAACATTTAATTTGGTATATTATTCCATTAGATTTTGCTCTGACATCAGGTTGTGTTGTTGTTTTAGAAATTTCTTTAAGACATTGTAACAGAGAGTCATAATTTTTTTCTATAGCTGAAACTGCTTCGGATCGACAAGCCCATCTTGTGGTCGACAGAGATTTAAGTGTTTTCAATTTAATATTTGTTTCTTGGACAATACGTTCTAAAACAGCATGTCTACTAGGACTTCCTTCTATGAAGCTATATATTAATTGGACACACCCAAAAAAATCAAAGATAACACGGTTTTTATTACCCAAACAATCAACTAATACCAAATTCAAACAATGTCCATAACAGTGGACATATGAGATGTTTGGATTAAGCTCTTTGACTTTAGCTTGTACGCCATTACATTTCCCAGACATTGCAGATGCTCCGTCAAAACAAACTGCTATCACTGACTTCCATTCAATATTTAAATTAGAGATTTGGTTTGATAAACTATTGAAGATAGCTTCAGAAGTAACAGAAAATAGACGTTGGAGACCAATCCCATACAGCAAATAAATGATTTTGATATTAACATGATATCAGGTTATTGTAAATATTAAGATATTTCACTTAGTGATATCCTTATAATATTATAGCAATAGCTTAAAATAATTATTCTACTATTTTTATTATTATTATGTTATCCTGATATTCAAAATGAGATATTTTATAGTATTTATTTATATTATAATACAAAGATATCACTAATTGTATATAAGCAAAATATGCATTTCTTCATATCTGTATGATATTAATTCTATATTAAAATTGAGATATTTAAAATTGTTCATTGATATCATAACACACAGATATTTTTAAAATAATATTATAATAATATGCATTTCTTCATATCTGTATGATATTAATTCTATATTAGAATTGAGATATTTAAAATTGTTTATTGATATCATAACATTCATAACACACAGATATTTTTAAAATAAAATATAATAATATGGATATCTTCATATCCTATATGAAAAATATATGTAATATATTATGTAAATATGTAATATATGTATGGTATTAATTCTATATTATTATTAAAATTGAGATATTTAAAACTTTAAAAACATTTATTGATACCATAACAAAAGATATTGCATTATTGCTAATGTTGTAATGTGTAAGTGATATTACAATAGTTGAATAGTATAATTATTATGCAACTATACCTACATATTTTCTTCAAAATATCTGTATGTAACAACCGGGTGGATAGCGATTAAGTGATTCCATCATCAGAGGGCCCCGAGATAGGTACCATTACAGTGACAAATAATACTGATCTGTCGGGCGTTTATAATTTGCATTACTTTTTAAGGTTGTAGTTTTCGTAACATAAAACTAAATAAAAGGGTCTTGAACCATCTTGAACTTTTAAACATTATTGTAATTTACGCTATTATTCACCTTATTCAAATTGTAATTTGCAACACTCTTATAAATACCTAACTAAACAATTTTTTTTACAGATTAACATAGGTATTATATTTTTAATCATTGATCAAATAATTAAGTTCATTTTAATAATTACATTTCTATAGAATGCACACCCCAATAATATCGAGCAAACTGTAAATATCACGATACTGTTGTTCAATATTGTACAATATTTTTTTATATTAGATTAGACTAGATTAAGCATAATTATGTATATCATATAGCCGATGCGATATTAGTAAATTTATTAGCTGGTAAATTCCAACAATTAAAGTTGAATATGCGGCGCAGGCCGCAGATTACATACAATTAATTTTCGTTTTCTGCCGTAGCGCATAACCAAAAGCTATTATTTATGTGATAGGTACTAGAATATTATATGTATCCAAAAATAGTTAACATAAATCCTATCGGTTATAATATCATGGGTTTTCCATAATATTATTGATACAGTCGTCGTTCCGCTGATTACCGATTGTCGACTATACACAGACCCCTTCGACCATCTTCGTCTAGAAGACATTTTACTCTATGGCCTATGCCCGATGCCGCTGCGGGCCGTTTGTCGTTTGTTATTTTTTTTTTCATTTTGGTATTCGCGTTTTTCGCCTCGTCATTCGCGTGTGTGTTATTTTTGTGTTATATCTACTTTTCTGCGTTGTATTTTTACGATCTAGTATACACTTCAACAATACTAGATACCTACTGTAAATTGTAAGTATATATATCAATATATCTATCTTTTTAGTTTGTAAGTATAGAACTATAATTTTAACTGTATAAATTAATTTATATATATATATATATATATATAAAAACAACATGCATAGACAAAATTTTATGAGTAAATCTACCAAACGAAGGAGATTATTGAAGAAAGAAAGCAATCTATTAGATAATTATACTGAAATTCCTCCACTAAGTGTAAGTGTTTCTAATGTATTAATTAAAGATAATTTAGAAGATAATCCTACTTCAAATATTATCGATGGAAATACAAATCCAATATCTCATTATTCCAATATTATTAAAACTTCTAATATTAATAAAAATGTAATAAATCAAATTGTATTAAACAAAGAAATCAATAATTTAGAAGAATTTACCACAAACAATTCAAATTGTGTAAACACTTTTGACAATAGAGGGGAAACATTTGAAAATTTTCAACAGTTAGATTTGAAGAGTGAATTAAGTAAATGGGCGGTTGAGTATGATGTACCTAATAATACACTATCAGGTTTATTAAAAGTTTTAAAAAAACATAATTGTTTTAGTAATTTTCCCAGTGATGCTAGGACTATTCATCAAACTAATATTAATAATCCATATAGTCAATCTATACTAGTAAAACTGTATCACCTGGTGTATACTATCATTTTGGATTAGCAAACGAATACAACAAACTATAGACAAATGTTTTTCTGATGAAACTATTAAGTTAGTAATTGGAGTTGATGGTCTGCCCTTGGCTAAAAGTTCAGGTAGTACTTTTTGGCCTATCTTAGGTTATATAAGGCAATTTAATCAAACTGTGTTTCCTATAGGAATTTATTGGGGTCATGAAAAGCCAGGTGACAGTAATATTTTCATAAATGATTTCATAGAAGAGGTTAGGGATCTCATTTTGAATGGACTTACTGTTGAATTATTTGATAAAGATAAACAATTAGTTAAGTTAAAAAAAAAATTGCTATTGATGCATTTTGTTGCGATGTTCCGCTAAGGCATTTTTATTAAAAACAAGGGTCATACTGGGTTTTATTCTTGTTCCAGATGTTCAGTACAGGGTACTTTTTTACTTAGACGTGTTTGCTTTCCTGATTTAGAATGTTCAAAAAGAACTCACCAAGATTTTTAAAAAAATTCAAGAACAATATCATACCCCAGGTCATATTACTAATATAATTAATATTCCTGGTATTAATGTTGTTCATGACTTTTCTATTGATTATATGCATTGTGTACTTTTGGGAGTTATGAAAAAAATGCTTACGCTGTGGAAAGGAAGTGGTGAAATTGGTAGAGTTGGTGTAAATAAACAAAAATTACCTTCCAATTTAATTAAACAAATATCTACTCGTCTAATATCATTAAAAAAGTACATACCTTCTGATTTAAGTAGAAAACCTCGGAGTTTAGATGAATTAAGTCGATGGAAGGCAACTGAACTAAGGCAATTTTTGCTATATACTGGACCTGTAGTGCTTTATTTACTAGTGTCAAAAAAATTTATTACATTTTCTTTACTTAAATGTATCTATGACAATATTCTTAAGTCCCAATTTTAACCACCTTGCGTTAGATGCTAAGGCTTTAATAATAAATTTTGTTAAACAGTTTGGTAAATTATATGGTAAACATTTTTATCTAGCAATGTACACTCGTTAATTCACTTATACGATGATTATGAAAAATATGGTTCACTAGATCAGGTTAGTTGCTTCAAGTTTGAGAACTATATGAGTAAATTAAAAAAAATGGTTAGGAAAAATGAAAAGCCTCTCCAACAAGTAGTAAAAAGATATTGGGAACAATGTAACCTCAAACCTGACCATGAAACTAAAATGTATTTTAATAATGATAATATAAAACCAAAGTTTGAAAAATACACACTGAAGGTCCTTTAATTAAAGATACGGCTTCACCACAATATAAAATATTAATTTTGGAAAAAAAGATTTTAAAAATTCATTCTGACTCTGATTCGTATGCAAGTGTATATACCAATGGAGAAACAAACATTATTAAGATAGTAAATATTTGTTATAATTCACACTTGAAGAAAGAAGTTATACTAGGTAGAAAATTTGAAACTGTAGAATGTTTCTTTCAAAAACCAATAAAAAGTTCTGACATAGGAGTTATAAAATTAGTAATTATTCTAAAAAAGTTGAAATGTGGAATATTAGTGATATAAAGTAAAATATGCTGTGTTACCTATTGATGGAAATATGTCAGTAGCTACACCAATTATTCATTTTAATAATTAAACAATATAATAACTGTGGGGTTTAGGTTTCTACTTAATATATTTGATAATAAATAATATTTGTACATATTTTATACATACCTAACCTACCTATATATTATATTTAAATTTGTTTCAATTCTCAATATTAGTTTAAGGTTAAATAACAAAAATTACTATTTACATCAAAGAAAAATGTGGGCAATAGTTCATTTCTTAGATGACAATAGTGTAGAAAGTGTTCCTGTTCACTGGATTGAAAATGACCAATGTGCATGGCCCAAAAATAGTCATAATATACATAAGCTAAGAACAAGCTGTGTCAAAACAAATGCATTTGAATTTAACTTTTATCGCATAAGAGTTCTTGCAAATAATATTAGTAAGTATAATCAATAAGTAATACTAGTAAGAAATATCATTAACTTTTTCTTTAAATGTATACAGATTCTATTTGTGGTGGATAATAACAGAATCTGTGTAGTGTACACTTTTTTAAATTCATTACTTAAATAATAAATTAATAACAATAACTTTGTTTCATAGAATCTTTAATGGAAGCAGAAGAAAAAGTACTTACTGCACAATACACATCAGACATATCTGATGGTTCTTCATTTTCAAAAAAACATAAAAACAAAAGGACAATTGATTCGATAAAATTAAATGCTGTAGCTGGTATGATATTTTTGTGTTTAAATGTTTTTATTTTAAATAATATATATATGTTAAATAAAACCAATTTAAATTCAAAATTTGAATAGATCGTTCTAATACTATGAAAATGAAAAAGTACAAAATTGGTAACGGTGATAATACTGTGGATTCAAAATTCAAAACTAAAATGTATAAAACAAAAAAGCTATATCAACAAAAGTACAATCATCATCATCATCAGAATCGGATGACCATATGTCAGATTTGTGTAAGCATTTTATTAAATTTCAATTAAATTGTGTTACTTACCTAAATATGAGACTTTTTCAAGTTAATTGTATATTGATACTATGATACTGTTTTAATAGTTTTTTGTATATGACTCATTATTTATGATAAAGACTTAATTTTTATTTATTTAATTAAATATTTTGTCTAATGCAATTTACTTAGCTGATCATGATTCTGACAAGGATAAGGAATATATTCCAGATATTCAAAATAAAAACCAGATAATAAATGATGGTAATAATTCTGATGAGGAAATAATAATTGTTAATAGTTTAGTAATACCAGAGGTTAAATCAATTGAAAATAATGAATCAAATATTGTTGAAAGTCATATTGAAAAAAGTATGTATATGTTTATGTTTGTGTAAAACTTTTAATTTTTGTATTACACAAGGCCTCGACTACATTGGTCATTGACTGGTCGTTAACTTTTTTATATGTTTATAATGTATTATCATTATAATTCCTGATTTTCAGCCACGTATCTTAATACTAACAAAGAATCGTCATCTATTTCAAAAAATATAGCTCATCCATGTATTTCAGTTGATAATAGTAAGTAATATACAGTATGATAAATTTTAATAAAATTATGTAAATGTTTCTGTTTATATAATTTATTTATTTTAACTAAGATAAGTTTTTGGGTTACCTACAAAAAAATCATTACCTGATTTTTATAGTAGCAAAAGTTTTTTCTAATCGTTTAGTACTTGAATTAATCCAAAAACATATGATTCATTATTCAATGTTTTTGATGAAGAGAATAATTTTTTTTTTTAATAAATATAATTTGTAATAGCTAGCAAATTTTGTTAATAAATCTATACTTGTCTTTTCTATTTCTAGAAGTTATAAAAAATGAACTTGCTAAAAATATTTATAGGAATTTAAAAAGTAATTTTGAACTTGCAGTTAATTATTTCTAAGATTGAAGTTTAATTATATTATGATAAAAAAATAATACTATTTTTTTTTCAATTTTATTAATTTCTTAAAACAAATATGATAAATTCACGTTAACAAAAATCTTAAAAATATTACATAATAAAATTTTATTTTTTTCAGCTGTACTGAAAAATATTTTGAACTATCTGGCATACTTAAAAGTTGAAGTTACCAAAATTTCTGATACTCAACAAGAAATAATTCAAGCGATTAACAATTCAAGTTCATCTAATATCAGTACTTTTTATTCATGCGAGATAGATTATTTTGTAACTGCTTGGCCTGTACCAAACCACGATGAATTAAACAATTTAGAAAAAAATTACAAGCTAATGAACAAATTTTAAAAACAAAGTTGTAAGTTAAATTAGTTAAATTATGCTAAATTGGTTAATTCTTTTAGTAGAAATGAACATTTGTTATCTCAAAAAATATTAACATTTTTGAAAATAATTTTTTTTATTGTTTAAAAAGAACAATTTTAATTTCAACATACATTTTAAGTTTTTTTTTTTAAAAGCAGATTAATTTTAGGAGTATTTGATTATATAATAATTTAATTTTGGACAAGTTATATATGAGCTATAAGCTATAAGTATTTAATGTTATAACTTATAACTAATAAGTAATAATAGAGTATACACATTACACGCGAGTAATGTGTCCGACATTTAATTTTTAATTATTTATTCAAAAAAAATTTAAAATGATGACGATTAGAAATAGTGAAAAGTATAATTTTATTTCAAAAAATTGGTTTTACAAATAATTAAAAGTATATGAAGAAAATATATTTTCTGAAATATAGATGGTTTTATTTATAATCACCCGGTTAGTATTATATTAAAAATGTTAATTTAATTTATTAATTTTATGATTAAATGTAGTTACTTGAGTTAATAAGAACAGGAGGAAAATCAGCCAACAAATGCTCCAAAAAATAATGAAAAAACTTTTTTCCGATCATGTTTTAAAAGATTTTACTTATTTTGGATTAAGAAATAAATATAATTTTTCTTCGTTATTGATCAACAGAGTAATTTTTGGTAATCTAATTAAATACATTTTTAATTGATGAATAATAATGATAAAAATGTATTTTAGATGCTACAAAACAATCTAAATTCCAAAACGTCGTTAAAGATGATGAAATAATTTCCATAATTGGGAAATGGTTAACAACAGCTAAATCCAGAATAGAAAATAAAAAACATATGAATGATGTGACTACAAATTTTCTACACTAACATTTTATAATTGTATATAATATGCTTTATAGCTTCTTATTAAGTAGCATTATTACATTGTACAATTAAAATAAAATATAATAAACCAATCTAAATCATACTTATTAATTATTTATTATTCTTATTTTATAACTACCTGTTCTATATTTTTTTATTCTTGTCTAATACAAATAATAATAGGTATACATCATAAATTATTTATATACAAAATATTTGTGTATATATGTTATAAATAATACATGGATGAGATATTCAGTTAATATAAATAATGTTATATCAGATAAATATTTGAATATAACTATTATAATAATATATTATTATGTACAATATTAAAATATGCAATATTACATATTCATAAAATAAAAAGATAATAATATTTGTATATTATTTCAATTTGAATGTTTAATAGTATATTGTGTGGCAAGGGCGGGAAGTGAGCCATTTCAGTCGCGGGCGTTGTGTGCGGCACGAGCCGTAGGCAAGTGCCGCATTTCGCCCAAGACTGAAATTGCCTTCCCGCACGAGCCACACATACTATTTTTTGTCACGCCCAACAGTGCAAATTAAATATGTTTAAATGTTTATGCGTCATGCAAGGAGGTTACTATACATTTAAGATGTAACCAAAAGTTTATGTTTTGTAAGAACCGTGGTAGGTGTACATTTTAGTTTCTGGTTGTGCAGAGGATACCTACGCGCCCGGCGGCCGGCACTTTTGGGGATTTCCTCTTTTCCGCACGGCACTTTTGGGGAATTCCTCTTTTCCGCCCGGCACTTTTGGGGATTTCCTCTTTTCCGCCCGGCACTTTTGGGGATTTCCTCTTTTCCGCCCGGCACTTTGGGGATTTCCACTTTACCGCCCGCTGGACGGAAAAAGGACGCTTTCGAACGCTTCAACCGTGGTCGAAAACCAAACTTTCGGTGCAGGCGTGACAAAAAAGATATATTGTATAAAACATCATTATGATGTTTTGTGTTGTTTATCTTATTAATATGAAAAATTGGTTCATAAGACATCTATACAATATCTGTAGAATATTAAAAATTATTCCAGAGACATGTTGAAGATATTAAATTAATATTAATAACACAGTCAAGATATCTGGTAGATATTTTTATGATATAATTTTGCTGTATGGGATGAAATGTTCTACTGGTTGACACTTTTCTTCATCAAAGTATCGTATTATCACTGACATTTGTTCATGATGCCCTACATCTGAAGTCTCATCAGCCATAATAGATACTATCTGGTTTTTTATTTTTGATTGAATAGTACGTTTCATAACATTATTTATACATATCAATAAGTCATTCTGTATACGATTACTTAATATTTTGCATTAAGAGCACCCTTTTCTAAATGATTTTCCAATACATTATCATACTTTTTCAAAACATCTATAAAATCCAAGAATAAACCTTTAGAGACAGAAGAGCTGTTTTCATGATGACCTCTAAAAGGTTTCCCACTTTTTGCTAAACAAAGTGTTACATCAATCAATCGCCGCATTATACTTCGATTATGTTGACGTTGTTCTTCTTTTTGACTAATCAATAATGTTTTACAATCATCAAGAAGAATATTAATAGATTTACCATTTAAAAAATCACTATGGGCTTTTACATTATGACAATGATTTTTTGTGTTTTGATGCATTTTAAACTTTGATGTTGCATTATTCCAATTTTTAAATCCCACTTGAGTAAATGCTAAGTCAGTATATCCCGCATTAATTCCTGAAGATGCCATGAACATACGGCATGGAAAACAAAATGCACGATCAAGTTTAGGACTATATTCCAACCAATCAAAACTTAAATACCAGGACTTATTAAAACTTCGTAAAGTATTTCCAAACTTAGATCTAGGATATATGTCCAATTTAGGACAGAAAGGCCCTTTCATTATTCTTTCTTTTTTTTCAAGCTGATATTTGGGTAATTCATTTGCTGGATCACATGGATCACACGTTTTCTCTATGAAAGTACATATCAATGAAAATCATGTATACAATTATTTTAATAAAATAATATTTGGTAATAGTATAATACAAACCTGAAGTAAAATAATTTTCATTGTCATCATTGGAATTTGACTGTAGATTTTCTTCAGTTATATCTAAAATGAAAAAATGACATAATAATATAAAAAAAATTGGTTGTAATAAATTTTAAATGTTTTTTATTTTAACTAACATACCTAGATATTTTATTTGTAGAATTTAAGTTATTACAAATGTTTATAATATTTTATGACTAATATTTACTAATTACTAATATTTACTAATACAAACCTGAAGTCAAAGAACAATTTTCATTGTCATCAATGGAATTAGGCATATTTTTTTCACTTAGATCTAAAATGAAATAATAGTAAAGATAATAAAATAATTGTTAGTTATACCTACATATTTTATTTAAGACCTCACTTTTGTACACCACAATATCACATATTATACATTAGGTACTTTATTTTTGATAAAATTAAATAGGTATATTATTTTAGTTTTACTTACTATAGTCCGCGCAACGAAAACTGGCCGGTGACTGGCGCGACTCTAGTGGCAATTTTCAATTAGTGGTTATTAAACTATAGGCCGTGGCGCGCGCCGCCGTGCGCCTGCCGCCTATTGTGTAAGCATCACAGTGGCGATGCGTAGCTTGAGAACCCACGGCTAACGGCACGTTCACGGCGGGCGGGTTTCGGGGGTAACCGGCCAGTTTTCGTTGCGCGGACTATAATTACAAGTACTTGCAGACTAATTCATAGATAAAACTGTTTTCAAATATATTAAAAACTATTCATAATTCAACAGTAAGTAGTGAACAGTTCAACATTTTGAAAATATAAAATTATTTATGGAGCTACTAATAGTACTATGACAAATTTTTATTAAAAAATAAAAATAATTATGTAACATTGTAACCTATTAAAAATATTCCAATATAATTGTATCAACATAACAGATATAACTTACCAATTTTTATTTTTTTGGGCGACGAAGGTTTAAAAAAAGTATACAAAGATGTTGATTTTAATTTTCGTGACATTTTTAACTTTTATATTATTTAACTATATTAAATACACCAACCAAACGTCTTTTAAGTTTAAAGTTATAACTTATAATTAATATTTAATTGCACATAATAGTATAATACAATTAGTTCACACACGCGCGACGCCATAAAATCACTATCTTGCATCCTTGCGCGACGCTGCCATAGAGATTTACTGGAATACTCAATAGTAACAACATTACACCAATTACTATAATATATCTATGAACATTTATAGTATTTAATTACATCACTAACCGATGTGTTTAATAATCACAATGATTCAGATGACGTTCTATTCTATATCTATGGCTATAAATAACTTTTGTATCACGATAACAATCGTGTATCGCGGACACAGACTTCTATACTATTTATAGTATAGAAGTCTGTGATCGCGGACTATCGCTATAGATAATAATAATAAATATAATAATAATTTTTTTTAACAATAATTTTAACCTACAGTCATACCTTTTTTCAAAAATACCAAATATTTATTTTCATTGATTTCAAGAATTGGGTCCCTGGGCTTTGAAAAAAAATTTTAATTCATAAAATATTTTTTAACTCAGTATCCAAATACTAAACTAAGCTTAACTCACTGGGGGTGCCGTTGCATACCCTGCACCTCCCGTGCGCACGCCTATGATTTAAATTAGTTTCAACATATTAATAATAATATTTTGATTTCTTAGAAGAAAGCATATGACTAATTCATTAATTTTCCAATATGATTATATTAGTTAAAAATATATATGTATTTATCATATTTTTTAAATAATGTTAATAATATTTTTATTTTTTATTATTTTTTAGCAAGCTTGTAACTAATTCATTAATTTTTCAATATGATTATATTAGTTAAAAATATATATGTATTTAACTTTTGTTTTTAAAAAAAAAAATAATAAAATAAAGTTATATAATTATCAATTGACTTATACTTAAGTAATGATATTATTATGTAGAATAAAATCACAAAATATTAACCCATGATATATTTATTATTATATTTTTGTATTACAAAGTTTCAACATTTTTGTAATATAATGTGTTAACATTACAAAATAAACCATTTTATCAATAGATTACAAATAAAAATAAAAACGATAATGTTTAATTAAAAAAAAAAAAAAAAACAATATTTATGTACTGTGGTATATATGATAATATATTACGAATTAAAAATATTAAAATTATCAATAGTTGTGTTATGTAAATGCAAAACCAGCAAAAAATAAATCATTTCATGGTTATTTTGGTTTTATTGATTTGTTATATCGGGCTTTAATACAACCTCCGCAAACTTCACATGATGCATTTGTTGCAATTCAAGTAAAAATGATTTCTCTTCATCCTTCATGTCCTCCATTTTGAAATTAAAATGTTTAATATATGAGCTGATAAAATCACTTCTAATACATTCTGGTGTCAATATAAAATATCACACTTGATAATCATACATGCATTATTGAAAACAGTTTTATACAACACCAATTTATTTGCTAACTCTATGATATTTGCATTTATACATGGTTGCAATAATTTTAAAAGATTTAAATTATTACTGGATAATGTAATCTTTCCATAAATACGATGTAAATTAACTGATTCAGATTTTACACATATTTTATAATAAAAATGGTTGTCCAATTTAACACGTTTTGATTGATGAACTGTGGTTAAAGAACAAACAATTGATTTAAAACAATCATGAGATATAAACTTATTCCATTGTGATACATTTAGTAGTAGACATTAAAATAGCCACAGATAAAGGTTGATCCACAAGATAACCAATATAAATGTTTTTTCCACCCTGATGTTGTATACTGTAGGTTGATTTGACTACTATGGTGTCCATGAAATATGAGGTAATAATTTTAATTATTGAATTCAAGATGAAAATAATTTGGTTTAACTTTCACCCTTGTAGATCGCCTAAGTTTTTGAAATTTCAGACGATGTAATCGTATTGATTGTTTTTTAACGTTTGAAATATTTCTTTCAATTTTATTTAAATTACATACACTTTTTTGTGGAAAAAATAAAATAAAATACAACATAGTCATCAGTGCACAACTGAAAAAACACAACTAAAATGATACAAAGAAAATAGTAAAATATAATCGTCAATATAATAATATTAAAAAACAGTTATACCACATTATAGAAATTAAAAGTAATTATTAGTTTACTTATTTTTGATAATAGTTTAATATTTTTTAAAATCGAAAAAATATATAAATGATAACAATGCACAAACATAATATGTCAAGCCCACAATGGCCATTTTGATTTGACCGCGCACATAAAGTAAAAAGATTTTATTGACAAAAACAGAAGAAAAAAAAAATGAAAAAATGTAGACTCATGGTCTAGTTGACTACGACACTGAGTGTAGTATTAACATACTTACTTACCCTAAATTTACAAACTCTAAACCCAACGCCTTAGCCCACTAGGCCATGAGTCTACGAGTAATTTAATTACCATTTTATGAATATAAGTTGAAATAAATAAAATGTACAAATCGTGAATTAAAACTCGCAAAACGATGCACCATTGTATTAACATTTACTCGGGGAAAATAAATAAAATGTAGTAATAGAACTATCAATCAGTTGGAGTGTAGTGTGAAATGATCGATTGATGATCGAAGCCAAAAATTATATCTGTTTAATCTATTCAGATGTTATTTTTATGTGTGCACAAGTGTAATTCCATATTCTATCTTTCATTAAAAACTAAGAATTATAAAATGTGCAATTTTTGCTCGCGTGGATAAAATGAACATTTTGTGTACCCACGGTAAACAACACCAATTTATGTAGAATTCGCTCCTTGCCACCGCTAAAAAACTTGGATCGAACGTACAAAATATACCTACTCGCGTCCTCGTCCAACGTAGGGCCGTCTGTCGGAAATCGAGATAACATATCGGGACCCTCATTCTGTACTCCGGGAACATGTCGAATAACGAAGTCACTATATATATTAATATAATATTATATATACTGCGATAATGGCCGGTGCAGTGGTAGTAGTGCCGTAGTGGTACTATTGTTATGGTTGTGGTTATAAATAGTTTTATAGTGTTATTTATTTATTAATTAACTAAATGATATCAATAATAATTAATATTATAAGTTATAACTTAACATCATGATTTATTTGGTAAAATTAAAAAGAAAACAAGAAAATAATCTTGTATTCTTGTTATTCTTGTCCGGTGTTGTGTTGTGGTTACTATAAAATAAATGCTATAAAAATCACGTGACGAGTGACCATATAGTGACAACATCGAGTATTATATTAATAAGTACGGTTAATACTCAAATTTATAAAAATGCATAAGGTAAAAAAAATCGTAAAGGAGGAGCAGAAAAAATTAGAGCCAAACGAATTTCTGAACTTAAAGCAGCAGGGAGTGATCCAAAATAGATGAAATTGCAATTTTGTACAACTATTAACACACAAAATGGTACGTTTATAAGTTAATTCAATTATATTTTGAATGGGTATGTTTTAGATTCTAGATACTGCAGTCCTGTAAAAAGATACTTTTAATTTGTATTTAAATAGTATTTAAAGTACTTCTTTCAAAAAGTGTTTAAGAATAAATACAAATACTGGTCTTCACTTGAGTTCAATACTTTTTCTCTGATATTTTAACTTTAAATTGACCATTGAGACTCATTCGAACTGTGTGTATTATTATGTTATAGTTAATAGTTTATAGTGGTTTATACATAGTGCATATACCAGAATTCTAGATAGGTTCTGGTACTGACTACTATAGCCTAAGTACTTGCCACCTGGCACCTACTGTAGTGTTATATTCTTATATTGCTAATTGGCAATAGGTAATAGCTATATTATCCCACAACTTACGAGCTAGATATTATTTATTATTGTATTTCATATATAATACAAAATTTCAATGATAGTACTTTTGATTTCTGTCTAGAAAAATTATAATAAATAATTGTTTATTGAAAAAATAGGTACAGTATTTAATTAAAAGTATTTGATTCTCAAATACAAATACATCCAAGACCATATTTAAAATACTTTATTCAAGAAGTATTTAAAAAGTATTCTAAATACAATAAAAATATTTAAATACATTTACTCAAGTACTTAACAAGACTGCAGTAGATAGTAAATAAATATGTAGGAAGTATTATAAGTACATTTATGTTGCTTTGACATTTTTAGATAACATCAATGATGAAACATCAAAACAATTAGAAATAAGAAATAATCCAACATCTTCTAGTGTAAGTATTAAAGTATATTGTATACCATATTAAAATATATGAAATGTAAATAAAAAAATATTTTACAAATGCTTAAAAAAACTTTATACTTTTATTTCAATATTTGTTGTATACGCTTCTATGGAAAACATTTGTGTTTCTTATTAAAAATAATTTGTATTAAATTTATGTTTATAGGATCCTCTGTGTGCTAGTACATCCACTGTGCATAACACCAGTGACTTAAATGTCAATGACAAAAGTTTGGAATTAGTAATATCTCATGGTAATGAAACAGAAAATCCTACATTTTCTTGTGTAAGTGTTAAAGTATATATATACCGTATTAAAATATATACAATGTAGGTAAATGAAAAAACATTTTAGAAATGTTTAAAAAAACCTATATATTTTTATTTCAATTTGTGTTGTAGACTATAGAATGGAAAACATTTGTGTTTCTTAATAAAAATAATTTGTATTAAATTTATATTTATAGGATCCTGTATGTGCCAGTACATTCACTGTGCATAATACCAGTGAATTAAATGTCAATGAAAAAAGTTTAAAATTAGTGATAGAACCTGATCATAATGAAACAAATAATTTTCCATCATCCGATGTAAGTAGTTATAGCCAATTGTATTATTTGCATTAGCCGTTAGGTATATAAATAATATTTTTTTTGTAGGACATCTGTAGTGTAACTAATCAATAAAACTTCATGCTAGTTCTAACATTATTCAAAAACTCCAGTTTATTGAAAAAATCAACCCTAATCAACCTCCACGATTAACCAATGTACCGTGGGTTTTGCATAGAGTTTATAATAGAATTTATAGTAATGGAGAGTGTCCCGAGAAAGTGGATTACAGTTGAGTGTATTAACTATGATGTAAAAGCCATTTATTGCACAATATGTATAGCAAACAGTACAAGTAATTTTTGCAGCGGTTGCACTAATTTTAAAAATATATATGCTGCTATTGAGTCCTATGAAATTAGTAAAGGTCATTCATCAGCTGTAGAAGCACACTTTTCAGCAAGTAATGAAAATAGTATTGAATTTGTTGTGAGCAGAGATATAATGAACCATAGAAAAGAGCAAGTGATGGAACGCATTCATATTTTGGAATAAGTATTTGATATGATAAAATTTATTGGGAAACAAAATCTATCATATCGAGGATCGTCTGAAGCATTATATGATATAGAAAATTCAAATTTTAACCACGGAAACTTTGGAACTTTTAAAGTTTACCGCAAAACATGATATGGTGTTAAATAAATATTTGACTGCTGCTATTCAACGCAGTAAACAGCGAAAACAAAATGTGGAATTAAATTCAAAAGTAAGAGGTGCGTTAATAACATTTTATCTAAAACTACAGTTAACAAAGTAATAGATGCCATTCTATTAACTATGAGAAAAACAATAAAGAATGAATTGGGTGATCGTCAGTTTAGTATACAGGTTGTAACGATCGAAATTGTAATTAATAATAATAATTATATACCATTATGCGATAGCGCTCTCCGTCCCATGGTCCCCTCGGCCACCGCTCATAGGCAACACCGAGTTCTACACACACACACTGTCACGTATGCCTAGTACCCGTGTTCGGATGACCGGCCGACACTGAATAATAATAACACCTCATTAACGGTATATAATAATATAAAAGTGTAAAGTACACCGGCCAAACAAATTTTAACCAAATTACGCAACTAAAATTATATAACGCCGTTCGGTGAATAACCCGCCCGGCCACGGCCATCTTTTGCTCACTTCTTTTTCTTCGCTTCAACGGACAACAGCATGACAGAGTAGCAAAGAGTAAAATCGCCGAGGGCGTTTTCGGGACGACGCTTAACGGCACAGACACCAAGAAGATAGTAATATGTTTTTGTTAATGTTGTGCATACAACACACGTACACCCACACCTTGGCCGGTGAATTAATATTATTAATTATTAAAATAGGTTTTGACACTTTTGGTGTTCTTTAATATTATCAAACATGATCGTTAATACATATATATATTTTATATTCATATACTGCTATTATTATCTATTTATTCATACACTGGTAACCAATATTCGGAGCCGTGTTTTGGAATTGACATCTCGTCCAATTATATATTATTATATTATATTTTTTATGATATATTTGTTTGTTCGGTGACCTTCAGTTGCGGCTAAGTTTTTATGCCGTATGGCTTTTCTTGGCCATAAATTAAAATTTTATTTTCTGGTATATATTAAAAAACCAATCCCCATAACTATGTTTTAAGTTTTTCCCTTTTCCAATTTATTTGTATAAAGAAAATCCCGCATGCTCCGATTTTCGAATCTCGGCTGTGGGTTGGCAACCTACACCAGCTTCGTCAATGTACACTCCACGCCGAATCTGGGTATGGCCTCGTGCGAGTTGTTACAAGGTAAACCAATTTAATTTGCTTAATTAACATAATTTTTATAACATATACTTACAGGTAGATAGTACTCAAGACATAGGTATCATTGATCAGGCAGCTATTTATTTACGCTATGTTTTTAACTCTCATATTAAAGAACGTCTATTTAGTGTAGTACAAGTAAAAACATCATCAGGAAAAGGATTGTATGAATTACTCAAAGAATGTTTCTCTCAAAACAATATTAATTTTAAAAATATTATTGGATCTTCCTTTGATGGAGCTCCTAACATGCAGGGCGAGTTCAATGGATTTCGTGCTTTTATAAAACAAGAAAATCAAAACAGTGTGTACATTTGGTGTTCTGCACATATTTTAAACTTATGTGTTTGTGACACATGCGAAAATTTGGCAGCTAAAAATTTATTTGGTTTATTAAATAGATTGGCAACTTTTTTTTCTGATTCATACAAAAAGATGGGTGTGTGGAAAGAAATTCAAGAAAAACTGACAACCAGTCAAAATAAAGTGAAAAAATTACAGAAAATAAGTGAGACTCGTTGGTGGTCCCTCGAAAAAGCATTACTATGGATGTTTGACGAAAATGACTGTTTATATCCTATAGTGATAAATGCATTGGATTTTGTGGCAACGTCAAAAACTTTTGACCCAAAATCTATTTCCGAAGCCAATTCATTAAAAGAAAAGTAGTGTCAATTTAATATTATAGTAACAGCTCATTTATTTCTTCCAATTTTCAAAAGTATTGGTCCTACTTCAACATACCCACAATCAAAGAATTTGGATATATTGAATGCTTTTTTAATGGTGGACAAGTGTATTGCTGACATAAGTAATTTAACATTTGAGAATGTTCTTAAATCATCTAAAGATTTTGTTTCAAAAATGAATAATTCCTTTCAAAAAAATGCATTAAATAAACTATATAATATATAATATATAATAAAATAATTTATTGAGAATAATTTTCCTAAAAATTAGTTCTAAATTTGAAGAACCCCAAACTGATCATCTATTTAAATTTAGTTTATCACCGTCAGTTAAGAAAGGATCTGGTTTATATAAAAATGTAATACCTCATACACAATTAGTGTATTATGATGATCTAAATGAATTATTCCCAAAATGCTGGTAATACTGGTGTAAATAATGAAATCATATCTATTATAGAAGAATTACGTGAGAGGAATATTATAGTTTAATGTCTACATTAGAGGGTTTAGCTAATGAGCTACATCGACCTGCAAGAAAAGTATTTCCAAGACGTAGTATAATAACGCGATTAAAGATGACCTTTGGTAAACTGATTTAATGGATATGCAATCTCATTCTAAACAAAATCTTGGTTTTAAGTATATTTTAGTTGTTATAGATACATACACGAAATATGTATGGGTAGAATCATTGAAAAATAAAACAGGAAAAGAATGTACAAAAGGTATGTTTAATATATTAAAACAAGCTAATCCAAAATTATTACAAACAGATAATGGTACAGAATTTTATAATAATCAATTTCAACAGTTAATGAAAAAAAATAAAATTAGACATTATAGTACGTATAGCGTTATCAAGTGTAATAGCCTTTTTTTCTCGTATAAATTTAGGTAAATCTAAATATGCACCTCCTATTAATGGATTTACTAAATTGATTCTCAACTGTAACCCATCTATTGAAACAAGTGTCCATCCTGAACCTTTAGCAATAAATTCAGATTCTTCAGCTAATATTTTATCAAACTTTGTGTTTAACAAACTAGCGAAATCGGATGAATTACATGCTAAAACATTCGAAGTTTTAAAAGCCACATCTTGTTTATCATGTGTTATAGGACGTGTGTAAGTAGCGTCAACGTGTAAATTAAATTTGATCGACGTTTTAATACACGATTGTTTTAACTTTAAAATTAACCCATGTAAAATATAGTTAAAAAATAATTTGTAATCTATATAATTTTCACAGTTCTTAATTATGAAAGTTTTTGAACCTTTTCTAAATCTTTCTATTTCAATAAGTCTACTTCCAATCGTGTTCATACGCTGTTTTTTTGTTATTATATTTCTGCTCATAATGAGACTGAAATAATAAAAAAACACATTAAATTTATATATACCTATATAAATGTACCTATGTTTTTTTTTTGTTTACATTTTTAAAAAAAATAATAATAATAAAATTCTTAAATAAACAATGAGTACTTAGTTTTTAAAAAAAAAAATCATTTTAGATTCAAACAAAAAGATTCTGTTAATAAATTTGGATCATCCAATAATGTACAATAATCGCTATGCAGACAGAGACGTATTTAGGAATTTTGCGCCTAAAAAAGTTTTAAAAGTTTTAAAAAGTTTTTTTTTCCGCTGAATTTTATCTTGATATTCTTTGTTTATTGATTTGAGTCTTGCTTTTTTTTCATATACGTCATACATATTTCTCATACTAGACACATATAGTATGAGCGATTTGTATAAAGAAACAACAGTTCCCAAATCAATGTCTACTGATTGTAATTGTTTACTAGTCAAATGGAACCTTTCCATAATATCACCCCACAAAGTAGCCATAAGCGCTATTTCTAAACTATTTAATTTTATAAGTAATCCTTTAGCTTCACACCTTGTACTAGGTTTTTCACTACAGTCTTCACTAATATCAGTTAAAGTTAGAATAATTTCATTCCAATCTTTGTTGAGACTCACACATGCTTCGTGTCTGGCTGACCATCTTGTGTCAGAGAGTTTTTTCAATGATACATTTTTAGATTTTTTAAAATGATTTGTTAATTTCTCCCACCGATGGGTGGATATACTAAAAAAATTGTAAAGATTTTGAAGCAGACTAAAAAAATCAACAGCATCTTTACAAGAGTCAACAGCACATTCTCCGATTAAATTTAGTGAATGCGCTGAGCAAGGTATAAAATGAGCTAATGGACACTTACTTTTATTACGTGTCTGAAGTCCAGAATAAGCACCCGCCATATTTGCCGCATTATCATAGGACTGTCCTCTACAGTTGTTTAAGTCAAGTGTGTGAGATTCAAAAACATGAAGTACTGCGTTTTCTAAATCGTCTGCTTTATGACCACTATTTGAAAGAAATTCTAAAAACCGTTCAACAGGTACGCCATTCTTGACATAACGAATTATAAATGCTAATTTATCAACATGAGATATATCAGGTGTGGAATCAATACTAATAGAATAGTATTTACTTTCCTTAATATCTTTAATTATATGATTTATAACTTTCTCAGCCATAATGTTAATAAATTCTTCGTAAATCGTAAAGGATAAGTAGGAGGTAGAACCTTTTTTTTTATTTCCAAATTCTTTAATATGGTTGGCTAGAAACGGGTCGAATTCAGATATTAGCTCAAGACTCATCATAAAGTTTCCATTTTGAGAAGAACCAAAATGATCATTCCTTCCTCTAAAAGGTAACCTACGTGATGACAAAGATTTAACTACTGCTATGACTCTTCTTAAGACATTTCTCCAATATGAAATTTCTATTTCAACTTGTTGTGTCAATTGCTTATCAACTCTGTTCAATATTTTACCTCTTTCCCTCATTAATAGAACACATGATTTGTGATTTATTGAGTTTTCATGCATTGTGATTTTTTCTTTACCTTTTTTCCAATCAGAAAATCCGTTTTTAGCAAATGGTGTAGTAGATCCTCCAAATAAACGGCACGGAGCACAAGAAATTGATCCTAGACTTTCTGAGTATACTAAGTATGATCTTTTTATTTTTTCTCCATTTATAAGTTTAGTTTCAAGTAATTCTGTAGAGAAATACCTTGTATGTGAAGTTTTTATTCCCTTATTAAGCTTTGGATAAATTCTTTTTGACTTTATAAAATTAGTTCTGTCAAAATTCTGATTAAATTCATTTACTGCAAAATATTCTTTGGTTTCCTCATTTATTATCCATTTAGCTGGATCATTCCTACAGAAAAACAGTTCAACATAATCTTAATTTATTAATTACAATATATAGAGTAAACTGGGGTAAATTTAAAAATTGTGAATTAACAGTTGGCAAAAATAATCATGATACACTGGTTCATTATTTTTAAACAAAAACAGTCATAAATTGCTTTAGATTCATACTCTTAAAATTGAAAATAATATTTCTTATTCTTAATAAACATTTTTAAATAAATTAAATAAATAATTGAAAATAAATATGTAGCTGAAATCATAATTTTGAATATATTGATTTGTAAATTCGTTTCGTTGACAAGATGATGGTAACCCATTTACGTCAGACTTTATTAACGCATAAGTTGTATCAAACGTTTTTTGGTATGATTCCAATTTTTTCTGTTTTTCGACAATATACAAGTCAATACAATGTTGTAATAGTTTCAAACAATGAAGATCAATATGAGATAATGTTATGTAATTATCACTAGAATATAAAATTACAGTTGATTGGTTTACATTAACTGAGTAGAAAAAATTATCAGCTATCTTAACACGTTTACATCGAGTATGCAAATTTTCGATAATTGTATTAAAATTGTTTTCACACATTAATTTACACCACTGAACAAGATCTAACGACTGACTAAAAACAACTTTTTTTTGTTAATTTACATTCTAATAATATAATAATTGAAATTTGCTTATTAACTAGAAGTCCAACCGTTACACTTTTCTTACTAAAAGGACGAATATCGAACACTGATTTTGATACAACGATTGATGGATTTATATTGATAAAATAAAAATAAAAAACAGTAAATAGTATTTTTTCTAGAAATATGAATACAATCACTAGACAGCTTAGTTCAAACTAACAAGTTTTCTTTATCCATACATGTTATATACTAAACAAATGTAAGGTTAAAAAGAAAAAAAGAAAAAAAAACAGGAAAGAGTTATTATACTTACCTACCTAATTCGATGGAACCTGAAACATTTTTTAAAAATCATTAACATATTAAATTTAGATTAGACGCGTTATCCCACTAGGCTATACGTTCATGAGGTATTAAATAAGTGATTAACACATTTAAGTTTATTAAATTCGGATTTTTTTTTTCATTGAAATATAAAAAGTTAAAAAAAATTATTATTAATAATAAGAACAATAATAGTAAGTACTAAACAACAGTATCATATGACCTAGATCCACAATCACAATCACAAATATCGATAATCTTACCATATTTTTTACTAAATTTTCAACCACAGATATGTATAATAAACTAGATTGCTAACTGATGATAAGATGCGAAGTTATTATCCGCCATTTTAATCGAGGCCGATGCATAGAGTAAGATAGAGGTAGCATTAAACATCATAAGTGAATCCCAAAATGACCTAAAACAGTGTGACCATTTGTAAAAATATTTTATGATTTATTTATTCTATTCTGAGTTTATACTTAGTTTTTGTATAGTACCCGATAATGATTTCTGAAATCAAAACAGATCTGAATTCTTGTCTATGATTATTTATTTAAATATTTAATACTTGGAGTCATAGAATATTTATTATTATAATATATTGCTAAATTTTTACGATTACAGATTAATTTTTATTTTACGGTAACATTTTTACCATATATTTGTAGATTGATCAAATTCCAGACTTTCACATAGGTAATATAAAATTTGTCAGTACCTATAATAATAATAATAATATATATACATATATATATATATATATAATTGTGTTTATTTTAAAGAATACATTTTACATATTATTTTACACAATAACTCTTATTTCATTAATTATAAATTATAATATACACAAATTAAAATATAAAATTATTATTGTTATTGGCCTTTGAAGAGAGTTAATTTATTATCCCATGTCCGCATTGATTGTGTTTCATTATGTGCTTTCAAACTATATTTTACTTTCAAATTAATATATGTTGTAGAAATTGATTTTATTAATAGTGGTACATGATCAGATAAAGGTGAATTAATTTCTTTGCTGTGAAAATTTAATGAATTAAATATTTTTGAGCTATTTAAAAAATGATTAAGTACTTGAGATTGTATTTTTAATTTATTTATTGCTTTAGTTTGGTAACTTAAATATTTGAGGGTTTTCTCAGTTTGTAAACATACTAAAATCACGTCGTCACTTGGGTAAACAAGACCTCCTTTAAAACCTCCTCGGTTTTTTATAAAAATTAAAGAATTCAAAAATTGATCTTTGTTAATAGCATATAATGCTTTTACACAAGTTTCACATTGAAGGGTTGATGCTAATTTATGTACTACAAATCCTGAAATATATATAATTATTTCTTTAGTAAAATTACTAAATTCAAAAGTATTCTGAGTGACTATATAATCATGATCATTAATGAAACTTTCAGCTGCTATTAAATTATCTTCCAAATATGTAGGATCAGAATTAATATTTGATGTACTTTCATTAATAACTTTAATGGGGTCACTACTAGAATAGTGAAGAATATCAATACTCTCTAAGGGTATGCAATTTCCACTGTTGGTTAGCTGTACATTATTTACATTTATGACAAGTTTTCTATATGCAGAACGAAACTGTCTGGCAGTTGGGTTGTTGTTATATCCATTTTGTGCTCTGATATTCCCGAAAAATAGTTCAAGGTGATCTTGACTTAACTTGTAAAGCTTAATAGACTTAATTTTATCTACTTTTACTAAAGTGTCATACAGCTCAATTGTTGAGATTAAACAAATAATAAAGCCAATGAAACCAGTTTTTCTGTTTGAATTGAGTATTGGTATGAATTGTCCATTATTATCTTTTATTTTTAAATGTTTAATATAATCTATAAATGTTAAACAAAAGTTGTTAATTTCTTGAAAATTTTCTTTACAAATTGCTTTTTTAGCACCAAAACATTTTTCACTTCTAGAGTTTAATACATCAAAGACTTCATTTAACATTTCTATAAACAGAACTGTAGCATCTACTCCTGAAAACTCTTTTAAATTCAGGTTATCTTTACAAAATTTTAGTGCATCAGCCACAGATTGGCTAAGAAGCTGGGTAGCAACCTTAACCTTCATTTTCTGTTTGAAGAAAAATATATGTTGTTTTCGGAGTTTATTGGCCAAGTGGCAACCTTCCTGTTCCTGCAGAATGAATAACTTTTTAATATAGTCAAAATCAATTATCATTCCATTCTTATCCATTAATTGTTTTCGTTCACAAAAAGCATTCCTTACCAATTTAACCATATGCGCAGCATCTAAAAAGACTAAAACTTCTTTGTTGGAAAAGTTTTTAGAGCAAGCCATTAATTTAGTACTTAAATTATCTATATTAAAACTACATCCTAATTGTTGTGCTAATGATATATTTGTGGAACATCCATCAAATGTTAAGCTTATTATAGTAATATTAGTTTGCAGTAGAAGGTCTAAGGCATGTCGAACAAGCTCAGACTTTTGTGAGCTATTTAAGCTATTTGTTAAAAAGTAACCAATTGGGATTTTCCAGTTCTCATTTACAGCTACGACCATAAAGGTTAATACTTCCTTAGCAATATCTAATGAATCACTATCTAAACCATTTCCAAGGTCAACACGGCCATAGTAAGTTGTGCCATCATATTCAAGTTGCTGGCGGATGGCCATTTCATCCATCATAAGACTACAATATAATGGATAGGGAGAATACTTTTGTTTAAGTGCAAGCATTTTCAAAGACTCATCTGTAAAACCAGGGTTGGCGTTTATGTGCGAGTACCATTTACTAAGCGTTCGAGCATGCGGCAATATCGTGTTAAATTCTTTCCTAACATATTCATAAGCTTTGGCAGAATAAAAATGTAATGTCAAAGCAAATTTGCGAACAAGCGGACTGTACTTTTTCTGTACACTCAGACCTAATTTTTTTTTTCTCCAATTAGATATTAAATGTTGATGCTTACCAAAACATTCTAAAAGCACTTCACTAGCATCTTCATTCAACAAATTGTCTTTCTTCAATTGGTTGACTATATTAGTTAATGAATCAACTTTTTTCTGTTTTCTTCTCACTTTTTGTTGTAAAATTTTACATCTTTTGGATTTAATTGCTGTTTCGTTTGAAAAATGAGCAATACCTCTTTTTAAAAATAATCTACCAGAAGAATCACCAAGAACTGGTATAGCTGCACTCAAGAAAGGAGACTTGATTTTTTTGGTTGATGTATTTGGTGTACATACTTCAGGAAAACATTGTTTGATCTGTAAAATATAATTGATACAAAGATCAAAACTACAATTTTAAGAAATCATTACATCATTATAGTTAAATAAAATGTACTTTTTGGTTTTCTGTTGAGGTATCTAAATCTAATACAACTTCTGAATTTACATCTAAAAATGACACTCCATTCATTGATACAGCAGGTGAGTCCTAAAAAAATATTTATTATTATTAATTAATTAATTATTTATTAAAACATGAATACTTTTACTGTTCCTTGGTTGTAAACATTGCAGTTAGGCATGGAGTATGTAATTTGAGTTGATTGTTCAGGAAATAATTTTACAGTGTTGATTTATAGTGTCAACTGTCAAGTGTGTTCGAATTTTCGGCTTTCGGAAACAAAATACAGAAAATTAAAACTTTTCGCGGAAAAATAAAATGTGATAACTGATAAGTGGAAGTGCGATCTAGTGGATAAATATGCGTTAAGTGACACAGGCCGGGGTAAATGACCGACGATTAAGCTTCAAGCAATCACATTGTCGAGATAGGAAATGCCACCTCTATCTTACTCTATGGGCCGATGTAGATTTTTCCTTATCAATTTTTATCATTAATTGTCAGTTGTCGATACTCGATTTGTGTACTGTACTGTAAAAGTTTGATTGAGTTGTTGACAGTTGTGTCTATTTTTCTGTCTCTTCTATTTTGTACAATACTACAATAGGTATATTGTTTTGAGACTGTAGACTGCATTTTACTTAGCCATTATAATATTTTATGCTATTTTTCCAATCATGCCATATAAGTGTTGTGCTGATGGATGCAGTAGCAGGGATGGGGTTCATGGTTCAACTACAAAATTATTTAGGTAATTAAATACTCAACACAAAAATAATTAGCTCTACTAAAATACTCTTATAATTATTTGTTTGATATTTTGTTTTTAATTATAGATTCCCAACCGATGAGATAAGGAGACAAAAATGGAAGGACCGTATCCAAAAAGATAACTTCATTCCAACAAAATATTCACGCTTATGCAGTCTTCATTTTAATAACAGCGAATTTGTAGAAGCCCCAGAAAAATTGATTTTAAAAAATACAGCTATTCCGTCTAATTTCAATTATTCGAAAAGAGCAATAAAATGTTTAAGCAACAAATTCGATTACAATTATAGTTCTCCAGGTAAATATGAAATTCAATGTTGTATTTGTACTACTTACCTATTTATTTAACAATTATTAAGTAAATTACATTTTTATCTACAGCTTATTCTTCATCAAATATAATTAATATAGCAACTACTTCTCCTAATTCTCCGATTGGTTCTGGCGTTGAAAGTGCTGTGTGTAATTATGAAGCTGTCGATCTGACTTTTATTGAACCTAGTAAGTTAAATATGTTAACAACTTTAATTTATACACAATAGTGCTATGTCATGTATTACATTTGTTGTAGATTCTAGCCAGTCACCTCATACCCCTACATATACACCAACACTCAAAAGAAAATTTAAAAAAAAATTATTTGATACACCAAGAAAAACCAACCTCAAAAAACGAATTAAACTTTTACAACAAACAGGTAGAAGGCAGAATACAAAAATTAATACACTTGAGGTTTATATAAAAAAGCTAGAAAATAATATAAATGATTACAGCAGTCTCACTTATGCTGGAGCCATCAGTCAGCATCCGTGAAAAGTGATTATTCTCTTTTGAGACAGGGTATAAGACAGTGTTTCTTAACTGGTGTTCCGTGGAATTAATATAAGTGTTCCGACAAAATTTTAAAATCAGTGAATAAATTTTTATTTAGAAACTCTAGTTTCATTCTTCTAACATTTTGACTTTTAAAACAAAACACAAAGATATAAGTAAGACATTTTACTAACATATTTGCAACCTTTTTTATGCTATACATTTATTGTTTAATATATTAAAAAATTAAAAAAACTAATGTAATATTACCATAGGCGTGCGTAGGAATTTTTCACAGGGTGTGCAGATTTTTTTTTAGATGAGTTACTTGACCTACTACAATCGAACAATTTAGTTAGATAAATAATATTTCTATATCATAATAATTAGTTAATAATAAATTTAAATTTTTAGACGCTGTTTTATTGATAATGAAAATAAAGAATATTAGATGTAAATTTAATATTACCTACTATTGACTAGGTATTGTATAAAATAAAAACAATTATTTATTTAAATATTATACTACACATACTAACCTACTCTCAATAATCAGTTTTAAATAATTTAACAATTTTTCATAAAAAATATAAATAATAATAATAATAATAAAGTATAAGAATATGCAGGGGAACATTGATGAGTCGATATTCAAGGGAAATTAAATTTATTCGACTTATTAAGGTCTGGATTAGTAATGACTGATAACCAGATAAGTGAGACTTAACTGTATATTAAATATACTATGTTGTAATTTTTATTTTTTGCAAATTCTTCCTATCAGAAATTGATGTCTACTATTGGTTCCTGTACTGACAGAGAAACTACTAATATAATTGAAAAAAATTTCACTAAGGTTTTTTTAAAAGATATTATAAATAATGGTAATGTGGCTTCTACTGCAAGGCGATACAATAAAGAAGTTAAAAAGTTTGCTACTACGCTTTACTTTTATTCCCCAAAAGCATATAACTATGTTAGGTATATATCCTCAATAACTGAAATAATTATATATTTGAATTACAGAAATTGTAATTTTTAAAAAGAAATTTTAACTCATAGGACTTCAGTTGCTTTGCCTAATCCAAGTGCTATAAGGAAGTGGGTATCAAATATAAATGCTGAAACTGGTATTTTACAAGATGTCTTGTTAGAAATAGGTAAATTTCCAAAAGAAGATAAATTTTGTTGTTTGGTATTAGACTCTATGACTATTAAAAAATCAGTTCAATGGGATAATGTTAGTCATATGTATGTATCACTAGAAAACATTATTTATAGTTGAATGTATTATAACTAGATATAAATTTATAAATTAAATTTTTTTAAGGTTTGTTGGTTATTGTGACTATGGTAATAGTTTGGCAGTTGAAGACTGTGAAAAGGAGTCAACAGAGGTTTTAGTTTTTATGTTGTCTAGCTTAAAACAAAAGTGGAAATGGCCAATTGGGTATTGGTTTGTAGATAAAATTAAATCGAATGTACAAGCTCAATTAATTAGGATTGCTATTGCACAATGTGATAAATTTGGGATTAATGTTGTAGTAACCAGTGATAGTTACTGCACGCTTCTTTTACGACGAATGCACGTTCCGTCGTAGGTTGGAGAGATGAGGTATATAAGTTAACAATAGATTAATAAGATAATTGATACGTTTATTAACTTGTTAAAACAATAAATGAAAAGGCTTTCGTTAGCGTAAGCACAAGTACTTAACTACCGGAGAGCAAGTGACAACACTGACTAAGTCTAACTGACTCTTAACTAACTCTAATTAAATCTATGATGAGGACTCATATTTATATGGAACATGCCGCGATGGAGAATCGGATGATCTACGTCTATGAAGTGGCGTGATGTGTTTAATCCAATCAGGAAACGGCATTAGTGGTCCGACTCGGTGGCGTGATATAGTTATAGGCCACTGGACTTTGGAACTACGTTTTTATACTAAAAACGTCGGTTTACTACAATGTGGTGACGGTTACTTGTGATGGAGCATATGCTAATTCTTCAACTTTTAAAACTCTAGGATGTGATCTAGACCAACCTTTTGATTTTATCAAGTCAGATTTTTCGATAAATTCAACTAAAGCTAATGTTTATTTCACACCTGACGCATGTCATAATGTGAAATTAGCTAGGAATGCTTTGGGAACGCTAGGAGTATTTAAAGATTCAATCAACAATCTTATTGAATGGAGATATATACATAAATTATTTGAACTGCAAAACAACATTGGATTTAAATTGGCAAACAAGATAAACACTTCACATATTAATTGGAAAAACAACAGTATGAAGGTAAAATTAGCAGTTCAAACACTTGTTCTGTCGCAGACTCTCTACAATTTTTATCCAAGACCTCAAAAGATTTTGAAAATTGTGATGCAACAATAAGATTCATTAGGGTTGTAGATGAGATTTTTGATTTCTTAAATTCCAGAAACCCATATGCAAAAGGCTTTAAACAACCAATTAATAGACAAAATATTCAATTTCTTAGAAACAAAAATGAAAAATAATATTGACTATTTGTATTCATTGAAGACAGCTACTGGGCAAGATCTATGGAAAAGTAAAAGAAAAACATTTTAATAGGCTTTGCTGCATCCATCAAATCTACTATAGCTATAGCGAAGGATTTGTTAATAAATCAAAATTTTAAATTTATTCTGACATACAAATTACGCCAAGATGCAATAGAACTTTTTTTTGGATTTATGAGAGGTCGATTTGGTCATAATAATAACCCTACCTGCTTGCAATTCAAACATGCTCTAAAAAGTACTCTATTGCACAATTTAATAAGACTTAGCTCAGGAAACTGTACACTGATGTCACCTCATGAAGATTCTCTTTTTTCAATTAAATGGAAATATAAAGCACCAGAACAAAATTTAGAAAATGAACTTGATATTTCTTTATTAGCAGAAAAGTACAATAAATTAGATATTAATAGCATCACTATTGAAAATATATTATATTTCATAAGTGGATATATTGTTAAAAAACTAATCCCAACTTTGAAATGCGATGGTTGTATTGAAGCCGTTACAGATCCGTTCGTTGAAAATGATCACGTTTATCAAAATAATACCACACCAAAATATTATACAATCATGAAAAACAGAGGCGGTTTGAAGTATGCTTCTGATGGAGTATATAAAATAGTTAAATTGACAGAAACATTATTTAAAACCATTATGGTGGATAAAAAACAAATGTTTATTAAAAATATGGATTTAAAAATTATGATAAATGTCCAAAACTCATTAGCTACAGACAAAACGCTATTTCCAGAGTGTGATAACCTAACCTAACAGATTTATTGGCAAGACCTCACAAAATCGATATCATAAACAAAGTAACCAGAACCTACCTTAATGTGAGATTATATTCTTACAGTAAAATAATAACATCCTCGATTATGAAAACTGCTAGTAAACGACAAAAACTCAGTAAAACCATTTTATTTTACAATATGTTAAAATTGTTATTGGTATTTATATGGAAAATTTGTTTAAATGAGAAAAATAACGTGCAATAAAAATTTGTTTTTTGTTTTGTCATTTCTTATTTGTTCAGTTGTAGAAGTTGTTCTATCTTCTATATTTATTTATCATTGTCCTTATCAAATAAATCTAAAGCCGTGATAAAGCCCATAGGCCTCGAATTAAATGGCTGCCGTCTGCTTCAACTCAACACATTAGCAGTATGCAGCAGTTAGCAATCTAGTTTATTATACATATCTGTGTTTTCAACAAACTGATTTCCTTTTGATAATAATACAAAAACACATTTCGGATTCCATCTTGAGTGTTCAATCCATGGATTATCTTCTTTTTCCCAATGATGCAATATAAGACCGCAGCAAAAACATACAACAATATTTTTTTCCCTGAATATATAAAACCGCTTTCAGCTAATGAGTATTTATCTTGAGATGAAGTCAATGGAAATAAATTGAATGTTTTCAATCTTGATATAAATGTAGTAAATTCTGGATATGTAGGATATGCATTGTTTCGTACTAACGAAACAAGTGAACAAAAACTGTTGTTAATTTGTTGAAAGTTTATTTAAAGTTTAATAAAGTTTAAGTTATAAAAAAAAATAAAAAACTTAACTGAATTAAACTTGATAAAAAATAACAGAATCTGATTGAACGATGATTGAATATTAACTGAACTGTCTGAACTGGAATGAATTAAATAAAACGACTTTTATCTATAATTTATTAAAATGAAATTACAGTAACCTGAATGTTTAACTTACAAGGGAAATAAATAGTGTTGAAGTGTGTATACACTGTTTAAACTTTATTTGTAACAGGGGAAAAAATAATTGGTTTAAGGGGGGAAACTATACCTTAAATTTTAAAAATCTCCGCAGTCAAAAGTGCGCAGAACATACAAATGTATACTACTCCCGTCCATAGCCCCTAGGCAATTTGGAGAATTCCAATTTTCCTCAAAACGTTGAGAAATATTTCTCCATTCTTCTGATTTCGGGGGGAAACTACAAATAAAATAAATCGGTAAGTGGAAGTCATTTTTTGGTTACTAAGTAGTAAACGCTTATAAAAAAATAGTGTGCCTATGTATTTTTGATATTTTTAACTGCTTTTGTAACAATATATTTGGAGCCTTGTATTAATTTCCTAGCTTTTTGACCAAATAAATAAAATTTGATTGACATTTATAGAAAATAAAAAACACATATATTTATATTACATATTATTGAAGTATTACCTGCACATATTGTTATTTATTTATTAAAAAAACCTTGCTACCATTTTAAATAGTCGCATTTTTTTTGCAGGGAGAAACAAATATCAGTAACCAATAATTCACCAGACCGTGATACAGAAAATATAAATACATCGATTTTCATTACAAATACACCAGTATCAATATTACATCAAACTCAATTTATTCGCCAAAGACCACACAGAAATATATTGGATCAATCCGCGTTAACAAATGAAGTTTTGCTTAGTGTAAAAGACCATTTCAAGCGGCCCCAAATAAAAGACGACCATTTTGATCTATTTGGCAAAAACGTTGCTACAAAGTTATGTGATTTATCTAATTCTCAAAGAGTCTTGGCCGAAAAATTCATCAATGACATTCTATTTGAAGTTGAAATAAATAATTTAACTATTTCACACAAGTTGGTGCTAACCAATAAAACCGAGGACCATATAGTTATGATTCAGCTTCTCCATCAACAAGTCATTCCACTGACAGCAATAAAAGTTATCAAATATAATATAATTATCCACAAACACGGATTCAGATGCAGTTCAACCATAAATCGTTTATTCCATTTACGAGGGTGGTTCAAATATGATCGAGACAAATGCTGTAACACGTTTATTTATTATCGAAAAAATTTACAAAAAATCACATTTTTTCTAGGTAATTCCCCTCAATATTTATACATTTTTTCCACCTTTCCGGAAGTTTTTTGATGCCGGTATCGAAAAATTCCTTGGGCAACTCGAACAGCCATGTGCGCACGAACCCCAATACCCCAATAACTTTTGACCTCCGAGAGCCTCTTTCAGTGGTCCAAACATATGGTATTCGCAGGGCGGTAAATCCGGACTGTAGGGGGGTGTTCCAGTACCTTCCACCCCAATTTCGATATTGTATCGAGCGTGAGACGCGCGGTATGAGGGCGCGCGTTATCCTGGAGGAGAATCGCACTTCGTGCTGGAATGCTCCTCCGTTTCGACCGATAAGCGGGTTTCACGTGTGTTTTCAGAAGGTTAGAGTAGTATACAGCATAATGGTAAGTTGAGTGCGCAGGAAATCGACGTACAGTACGCCCTGCCTGTTGTTAGGTTAACCTATGTTGTCTGGTGTGACGCTGGTTCGCGGTCGACGATCATGTGGCTCATTCTCAACGGTTTTGCGGCCATCCTTGAATGCTTTGGTCCATTTAAACACGGCAGCCCTACTCAGGCACTCACAACCGAACTGCTTTTGCAAACGCACAAAAATATCCGTGTTTTTAATGTCTTCTCCCACTAAAAAACGAATGATAATACGTTGCGCAACGGCAGTCGGCACTTGACGTTCACTCAGGGTCGTAGCACACGCGTGAAACACGTAATCCGACGAAAACAATGCCACACTGTTCGTAAGAAACCCAGCTATCACATAATCAAGCCACGACCGTCGAAACATACATGCGCGCCATTTACAGCGTTTGTCTCGATCATATTTGAACCACCCTCGTATTCAGTATTCGCCTCAAATTAAAAGATCATCAGAGAACTCTCGAAACACACTTGCATCTTATATTTCCAATTTTACTAACGATAATAATAATACTTGAGTTTTAATGGCAATTTTCATAATTTAAATTATCTACTATGTAGTGATACAAAAGTAATATATTTTTTATTTGTTATTAATCATTATCTATTATTTTGTACCAAAAAAAGAATACAGTTTTTTTATTTTTAATGCTTTTTTTATGACACAATGTAATAATATACATGGTATAACTCATTGTTTTATTTAAAAATAATGAATTTAATATATGATAATATGATATGATATGTTTGTAAATTGTTAATATTATTTTCATAACGAAAAATCTTCTTACATTTAAATAATCTTTGTGTAATACTTTATACACTGCTTCACACGTTTCAAGTATAATATACCCAAGAGCTTGTGGTGATATAATAGTTGAAAATTTAAGGTCTTCGTAACTTCTTCCCGTAGCTAAAAATCTGAGCGTTGCTGTCAACCTTTCATGTGGGGAAATAGATTTCTCATAACTGTATCTTTTTTTTTTAATGAATGGTGTCACTAATGAAAAAGTTGGAAGTACGTTTCTTCATCCATTCGCAAGTAATTATGCCAGTCTTTTGGAAACAACTTGAATTCGGTCAACAGATTAATGTGAGAATATTCGTTTCTTTTTTGTAACCAATTTTTACACCTTAGTCTACGTTTACGTTTTTTAATTTTATTATTTTTTATGGCTATCAAAAAGCATAAAACGGCAAGTGCGTCTTCGTTGGTAGCCATGTCTATTAAAACTGCCGGAACGTGCTGACATCAATCCGGCAGTTGTCTCCAGTGGCTTGTGCAGGAATAACTGACAGGCCGACCGGACCGTGTGTGGCTACCTTAATAGTAATAACAATGATGATGATAAGCGCACGGAAGTGAGTTATCATTTAGCACTCGGTAATAAATATTGCTACAACTCAGCCATACCTGCCATTAAGTGGACCCCTCTTGACATAATAATAAACTCTGTGGTTGAAAGTCAAAACATGATGCTAGCTCTACACTCTCGCCGAGGCGAAGCGAGGCAGCGGAAGCACGAGAGTATAGTCGTTTCACTCGCCTCGTCACGTCTCTTCTCGCCTCGCCTCGTGCGCGCTGCGTTCGGTGTCGGTATTTTGGTCACGAGTCAAAGGACACGAGACACGAGGCGAGGAGTACCAACTACCCTATCGTATAGTCTCGCGCGCACGCCTTGCAACCACGTGCTTTTCATAATCTAGCTTGCAACTCGTAAGCTAGTCGTCAGTGTAATTAATTGTTATTTTTTTTTTTATTTGAATAATATATTATTTAAAAATGTACGACTGGACGAACGAATTGTCAATTAAATTTATGGAAATTTATCAATCTCAACCCATTTTATGGGACCCAAAGTACCGGGGTCATCAAGATAAAGCTAAAACAAACGATGCCTGGAATAAAATCAGTAAAGAATTAAATATACCGATTGAAGAGCTGAAAAATAAAAAAAAATCAATCATGGCAACATTTCGCGGACATTTAAAAAAAAAAAGGCGTCCATCAGATCAGGAGCTGGCCTAAATGAGGTGTATCAGCCAATATGGTTTTTAATTTTTATTCAACCAGCTCGATAGTTTTTTAGGGACTATTAATGATTGTAATGCTACGACTAATACTGAACAGGTACATACATTGTATTAATAAATGAGGGGTGACATTCCAAAGTGTATTATTGCCAATTTTTTACATTTTTCAGGTAATACGATTTTTTATTGTGAATTATTATTAAACAATAGGAAAATAAATAGGCAAGTTTTGGAGCGAATTTGATGATATTTCATTGAAGTTAGAAATGTTTTATTTTTTTTAACCGTTTGGTTGTTGTAATCACTATATATAAATATAAATCACAATAAAATACTTTAGAATGTAGCCACTGAAATACAAATTAATTTTAACCTACCAAAACCACCAACTAGATTCACTTTCCCATCGAACAAGATTCTAAAGTTGAAAATAATAGCATTATTTTGAATAGTTGTCGTATACAGTGTATACTGTACAGTGTACACAGACACAAAAAATAAAAAAACAATACACATCATTGTAAAATCAATATCTAATAATGAATACAATAATTAATAAACATTATTTTTAATTTAATATTTATTTTATTACATAATATGTTGCAATTTACGTACGACTTAAAATGAAACTTGATAACTTCAAAAAGAGATAAAAAATAGTTTTTATTAAAATTAATTAAAATTATTTTGAAGTCAGAGTCTATTCTGTTGACTGACCATGGTACTGCCTGTTATTAAACAAATATGATGTGAATTCTTCTCTTATCTGGTTCGCGTTCATTGATGATCTTCGAGGTGTTTGATTTAAAGGCCTTAATGCACTATTTCCAACAACTTCGTTTCTCCGCGAACCTGGTTGAGTTATAGAACCGAAATTATCGCATGAATCAATCGTTCTCGGATGAATATATATTGATGCTGAAGTTTCGCTCCTTTTCAAAAAATTATGCAACAGTATACATGTCATGGTAATAATTTATACTTTTTCTAGGGCTAATGAAATTGGTTTTTTAAATACTCTCTATCTTGCCGTTAATATTCCAAACACATTTTCTACCACAACTCGGAAACTTGATAATGTTTGGTTGAAAATATGTTTTGGTGATCCGGATGTATGTTTTCCAGGATATGGTTTCATTAGGTTCGTATCAAGAGCAAATGCTCCATCCCCTAAAAAAACGTATGGAGTGTCTTTATTTGAACCAGAAAGGGGTGATTGCATTGGTAAATTGAGGCTATCTGAACTCATTTTTTGCCATAACGATGAATTTCTTAGTACACTAATTTGCCCTTGACTTCCAATGTCTGCATACATGAAACGATAGTCACTACTGACCAATGCCATCAAAACAATACTAAAGGAGTTTTTATAATTATAATGATCGGATCCAGTATGGGTTGGGCTTTGTATAACGATATGCTTCCCATCTATCGCTCCAATGCAATGGGGAAATTTTGTTCTGAATCCATTTTCTATCGCTAACCACTCTTCAGGAGAAGACGGCAACTGAAAACCAAAATTAACTGAGTTTTGTGGTTCAAAATTTTTCACTAATTGTTTAAGCTGTTTATAGGCATTTGAAATATTTTATTTTTTTAATAAATTATTTTTGTCTTAGTCAAAAAGTTTCGTTAATTGAGGTGTTTCTATGCAAAACCTGTTATTTCCAAAAACCTATTTTTTTTTCGGAATAGTGAATTTATTTTAATTTTAATTTTAGGATAATAATTCAGGAGTTAACCATGAGACAGACGAAGATGAAAATAATGATAGTAACGAAATAACCTTATCAAACACCTTCAACCATGAAACAATTAGAGAAAAACAAACCATAAGAGAAAACCAAACTCCGTCTAAACCTCGACGACGAGGTACTTCTATCGAGTTAGAGGATGCTGGAAAACAGATGAAACAGGTATTTTGTACATTGGAAAATTGTATCAATAATAGAAAAGAGGAGGACGAATATGATTATTATGCAAAGATACTAGCAACAAAAATACGTAGGCTACCAGAAAACGAACGTGAAGTATTCATGTATGAAGTTGATGGACTGTATATTAATTGCTTATGTCGTTTAAACAATCAATCATCAACTTTACGATCTACAACATCAATATTTGGAACCAATATTCAAAGCCGACCACTACCTTCACGCTCCATAACACCAATACTTGGAACAAATATTCAAAGCCGGCCATCATCTTCACTCGCTTCTTATTCTGAACCTGAAATTATAATTTTAAGTTCTCCGCAAAGTGCTGAGTACTCAATTTCCAATCCTTCTTCACCTGCAGTTATACAACATAAAACATATTCCGATCCACTATCCATCCCTATTCATATACCAGATATAAATCAACCAGCTATGACTAACTCAAACATAATAAGTCAAGCATATTACACTGCTCAAGAAGATCAGGAATATTGGTTTAAAGTTGTTTTGTTTTTTTTTTAAGATATGTTAATATGTTTTTTTAATTGTATATACAAGATTGTATTGTTTTTTAATAAGATATGGTTTTTTGTTTTTTTAATTATATACAGGATGATTTTTTTATCAAACAACACTCATTATTTCAAAAAGTATGGATTTTTTTTCATTTTTTTTGTTTTCAAATTTTTAGATACATGATTTTCTACAACTGTATAAAATTTTAATTTTTTCGCTCTTATATTTAATAGTAAAATAATTATCAACTTTTGATTTTCAAATGGCAACCTATATTTATAATTGCATAAATTATTAATTAATAAAGCCATTTTTTTCATGAATTTTCACGTTAAAATTTTTAACTTTCATTGATCCGTCGGCGAGTTATAGCTGCTCAAAGTTGGTTGGTTTTAGAAAGTTTTTAGGTGTTATACATCAGTACTAATTAGTCAGAATTGGGATTTTTATTTGTTAAGTCCAGTAGCTATAATAGTAATGAATTCGATATCAACGATCCATGGTATAGCGGAGAGTGGTGATAATATTAAATTTGTACCTGTTATTACCTAGCTGTTTTATTGTCAATTGTCATATAATTATAATATTAATTGGACTAATATTACTACTATAAATACTATTATTCGCTTATTGCTTTCGATTACCGACTCCGACGATGATGCATAATACGTCATTCTAATAATAGATACCGATTAGTGATTATGAAAAGCCAAAAGTTAAGAATACCCGTGTATTCTGTAACTCCACCCCACCTATAACATTAAATTATTTAAATTTATGAAGCAAAATAATAACCTTGCGTTCTGTATAATCACAAAACAATAATTTCAATACTATAGACCAGGGATGGCAAATAGGTGGCACGCGGGAGATTTTCGATGGCACTCGAAAAACTTTCATTTGTCCATATATATTCATATTAATAATATATATTTCACAACGACGTATTGTTATCTTACAGTTTTTTATTTAATAGTATTTATTACAGAACTACGTCGGCTCAGATATCTTATCTTTATTATTATAAAATATAATTTATATGTTGTAATATAGTAGGACAGTAGATTACTAGAAGTGTGTGGACAAGTTAATATTACTCGTATATAGGTAATCAGTTCTCGTTCTTGTATTGAGAGAATACACCGTGTGCGAATTTTACGTTATTATATTAATTTTTATTTAAAATGTCACATGCAAAAAAACAAAAATTACAAGATGTTCGAAATTTTTTACCATCATGGACAATTGAATATGGCTTTATTAAATATGGAGATAAAAGTCGATGCGGTCTGTGCTCTGAAATTATTGTATCTCGGACATCTTCTATCAAACGACATTTTCAGAGTTAAAAAAAAGTTAATTTCAGAGTTAAATATTACTGAAAGGAAAGAAGTTATTTCTCAACGCTTGAAGGTAATTGAAAACCAATCTAATTTGTTATGTAAATTCGTAAAAACTTCTAATAATGTCACTGAAGCAAGTTTTGAAATTTTTCATTTAATTGCCAAACACTCAAAACCATTTTGTGAGGGCGAGTTTTTAAAAACGGTCATGTTAAAAGCTGCTCCTAGTTTATTCCAAGATTTTAATAATAAAGATAAGATAATTCAGATAATTCAAGAATTACAACTAAGTAGAAATACTGTTAAAGAAAGAATTTTAAAAATGACCGTCAATATTTCTGATCAACTTCAGTCTGATATTAATAGTTGTGATTTCTTCTCGATTTGTTTGGACGAAACAACAGATATAAAGTCGTCTGCTAGATTAGCAAATTTTTGCACGTTTTTCAAACGGGAATGAAATGCGTGAGGAACTTTTAAAATTAGCTTATATACTTGAAAGAACAAGAGGTACAGATGTTTGTGATATTGTTGTCAATGAATTAAAAAAACTCAACATAAATTTAAAAAAAATTATTTCTGTTACGACGGATGGAGCACCCAATATGACTGGAGCATCAATAGGTTTTGTTAAGTTATTTGAAAAGCATGTTGGACATCCAATAATTGGATTTCACTGCATCATACACCATCAAATGTTGTGTTCCAAAGTCGGCACAAGTGATTTAAAAGAATTGTCAGAACAAGTTAATAAAATTATTAATTTTATAGTTGCTCGTGATATGCATAAAAGACAATTTAAAAAAAATTTAAATGATGTTAACTGTGAATATGATTGTTCGCGCCAATATGGCAAACTTATATTATATTCTTATTAATATACATGTAGAATGCTATCATGCATTACTGCAGTGCGGTCGGCGGCATCAGCTTCCGTGTACGACTGCCCAGTGTGTGTGTAATCACTGCGCTATCTATTTTATTTGTATTTCTATTCTATATTCTTTCTAAGTTTGGTTGTCGCCTTGTACTAGTTTTCTTATTTTTATATTCATTTACAGGCGAAACTGTTTCCATGGTTTAAAATGTTATGTCAACTTCTCTATTTAAGCTCGTTTTACTCTTGCTGTTGTTTTTCTGCCTTTCGCCGAGCAACTCGTTCCTTTCTTGCCGCTGCTGCAATCGACCAAGAACTTTCCTAAGTACAATGATTTGGAAAAATTCTTGTCTAGCCGTGTGTCTGCGTATGAGGTTGGTCAAGCAGGCAACCAGTCAACTCATTTTATACCGCCATCCAATAGTACACAGTCATCCAATAATACTCGTCCATCTCAAAAAAGAGTACTGTTTGCAAATCAAACTGGCCGCATTCCTTTTCAAGAAAGACAATGAATGGTGTGCCCTGATAAGCACCGACTATCAGTTTGTGAAAGTTTCAATAAAATGTCCTTGCCTGAACGTCAAGAGGTAGTGTTCAAAAACAAGTTATGCTTCAATTGTTTGTATCCCGGTCATCAAATTCGTCAATGTCGCGGTGGCAATTGCAACAACTGTGGGAAACGACACAATACCAAACTGCACAGTGACGCTTCACTCAACCCATCTGAACCAATGAATACTCAGTCATCGTCAACACCAGAGACTCAGTCTATAGTAACCTTTGTTGAACTAGGTACTATTAACATTACTGTACCTAAGCAAATATTATAGCTTGCTAGTGCATTGATTAATAAAAATAGAAATTTAGGTATTGTAAAATAAAATAAGTAAACATTCTAGTATAAATCAAATAAATAATTTAAAAAAAAATCTTTTGGGATCTAAAATCTATGAATAATTATTATACATAGATTGCTACTAAGTATTTGTTTTTATGATGCATGATGAATTTCAATATAAAGTATTAAAAGAACATATAATGTATTTTAATTTTAAATTGTATTGTTTTACATTGTGAGATGCCAAATACTGACTTTAGATATTTTGTAAAGGCAGATACAGACTAGAGAAATGGGGGGGAGGCAAAGATATTTATTAAGTTAAATAATAAAAAAAAAAAATGTTGTTTAATAGCAGTTATTACTTTGCCCCCTAAATCCCTAAGCTTGTATCTGCCTTTTGGTAACTGATGGTGTTGTAGCCTATTTATTGTTAAATATTAGAAATAGTTTATATTAAAGTAATAAATTAAAAGATTAAAATTTTTTTAGTAAGTAATTACATACCTGCATATAATACATTTTTGATGCACAAATAAGTTCATATTCTACAATAATTGGATCTAGGACATTTTGGCGTGGCCGTTTTGGTGTAAATGTCTCAGGTTATTTATAGTATAAAATAAAAATAAATAAAATTATTTGTTATTATTTATTCGATTTAAAAAAATTCAGTTGATTAAAAAATTTTAAAAAAATTAAAAAAAATACAAAAAACATTATTATTGTAAAGAAATATTATGTGCTACACCTCTTAAATATGTTAAAATGTCTCGTGAATCTGCTTCTTGAACTATTTTTAATAGACGTTTGTCTGTGTCCATATATTTTTTGAGCTTTTTAGGGGGACTCCTTCCTGATTCCAATTGAAATAAATATGTATCTCTTCCAGCTTGAATATTTTTTAAGCAAGTGATAAATGACCATAATGTAGGATGAACCGTTCCCATTTCAACGTTTATTCTACGGTTGGCAGCCTCTGCATGATTATTTGTTCTGTGTATACTATTTAGTATTCGTTCGTATAAATTCCAAATTGATGGAGGAAATCTAGCAGGTCTCCGTCCACGTCCATTTCGATTTAATCTTCCGATATAATTATCTTCAAACCATTTAAGCAAGGGCTGAAGTTTTTTTGGTAAATATGCATCTAATGCGTCGATTGCTATGTCAATATTGTTGATGCAAACAAATGCAATTGCAATTATCATTTTGACATGAATAGAAAAATCTGCATCGTTATTATATTTTGATATAAGATGCAATTCGCCAATTTTTTTTTGAAATTTTTTGTGAGATGAAAAAAACAACCATAAATAATAATATTTGGGAAATGTTTTTTCACTGAATTTAAAACAGCTAATTCAAAGTCTAATGAAATTGATGTAGGATTTAACCCAGGACATAAATTTATTAACATTTGAAAAAGTTTTTCATACGTTTTTGTATATTTATCAGGCAGTAATGCATATATAATAGGGTGTACACCATTTAAATATTCGGCAAGTATGACACACACTTGAGTAAATAGTGGGGGTGAAATTTTACAGTCCCATCTCCTAACCATGTCTTAGAGTTTCGTAGAATATCCAAATATCGACGTCTTCAAAAAATTAAAATTCTTTCTGACCCAGGTCCATATCAGCTAATAAAAATTGTTCTTCATGCCCTTCAGAAGGTGAATACATTTTATACACTTCAGGTATTTCTAAAGTTATAAGATCCTTCGGTGCTTCAGGTACGGCTTGTATATTGTTTCGTTTTCTTCGTACTTGTATTTTTAATGCATAATTAGATTGAATTGCTCCCTAAAAAAAATTATAAAATAATAATTTATAGGGACCATAATTTAATCTATAATAATATTATGATGTTAAAGGCGAAATAAAGCGAAATAGAGTAAAAATAATATTAATATTACGACTTATTTAATTAATAATTTAAAGTTACAACCTGATCTACCGTATTCGATAATAAATCAATATTAATATTGATATTTATAATATATATTATGTTAGTAGTATATATATACGGGATGTCTCAAGAAGATCTGACAAATGAAATAACTTTTGTTCTAATTGCAACGTGCTCTGATACTTATATTTAATATAATATATAAATTATTACATACTGTAGCCAACAATAACCATAACACTAGGGGCATAACAAACATCCTTATAATTATGCTAAGGGTGGGCAGCCAAGCAAAGCAATGATCGAGTCTAGACAGCAATAATCGAGTGTAGACAACCATCAAGTCGGGACCTAAAAAGAGCAGTTGTAATTGGAAAGTATCAAGTATCATCACACGTGTGCTTTCCACCCGCTAGAAAATAATGTCTATATGGTTGTTATCTGGCGACATGTGTGGATGCGTAATTGTCACCCGGTAGAATATTATAGACGACGCACACTGTCGCGCGGATAACGCAGAGGCGTGGGAAGAAGCGGATGTAGGTGACGCTGACCATCAGGGACCTGAAGGTACCGCGGGAGTCCCTGGATGATATATAAGGGGGCCCAGATTAGGCACATTTTAGACGTGATCCATCAGAGTTAGAGCGAGCACCTTCACGTCACTCAGTTCAATATTTATGTCTCCTGGACTTAGAATATTTTTCACAAGTTTAATTTGTTTAATTATTTGGACTTAGAATAATTTTCAATAAAAAAAAAACACTTGGAAATATTTTGAGAGTCTTCATTTTTTACAAACAAACCATTCGATACTACATTATTCTACTGCTTGCACGTGGCACGTTACATAATCAATATTTTTAAAAAAAAATTTACAGTAAAACAATAAAAAAATTGTTAGATTTTAACATGCACCTATTTAAAAATTAAATTTTTTGAAATTATGTTTCTTACATAAACTAGATCGTAGTTTACCTAATGAGAATATTGATATTTAAATGATTGTAAAAAATCAGCCACTGGACTTAAAAAAATGTTTTTACCATCTAAATTCTTTTTTTAATTAGATTCACAAATTGGCTAATAATTACACCTACTTTAGCTGCTTCTGATAATCCGGCCAGACATTCATTTATGGCATTTGATGTGGATTCCGTGGTTTCAGCTGCACGTCGTTTCATATGGTTAACTGCTATATTTCCTTCGATTTTTGGTGCTTCAGAATCATGAGTATGTTCATTTATTGATTTTATTATTTCAATATCGTCTACTGTTGTGTGTACCCGAGCTTTGCATTCATTTCTGTTTCGGCAACGCCAAAAACGACGTTCTCCATCACTACTTAATGCATCAAATAAATACATATAACCATTGTTCACTAAAACATCTCGTTCTTTCGTGGATTCAATTAATCTTGACATTATAAATAAATATTAATTAATTTAATAATTTAATAAAACTCACTACTTGTATAAAAGATTTGAATGTATATAAAAAGTAAAAACTCACTATTTGTGTGAAATATTTATTCTATATCTAGCTAGGAATATTAAAGGACAACAAATAATAAACTTATCGCACGGCAGACAAGAAACGAAAACGGGTATAAATCATTCAAAACGTAGATAATCTATCTAATCGATAGTATACGTTTTGACTGGTCAACTGGTTAATTTTAACTTTAGTTAAAAACCCATAGGGCACAAGTACAACATAGTAATATAAACTTATCATTAAATTCCAACAATACTTATACAATAAATACTATCAAAAAATAAAAATATACTTACAATGGTAAATTAGTTAATAAGAGACGCCAAAACAGCTTCACGTCAAAATAGCTACATGCCAAAACGGCCACGCCAAAATGTCCCATTCCCACAATCATTTTTTCATAAAATCCAGGCCCTTCATGAATTTCTAGTTGATATTAATATTATTAGGGCCACTTTTAAATTTTACTATTGTTTTAGGTCTGGGCAGGGACGTATTTAAAATTTCAGCGCCTTAGGGCACATAAAAAATTCCGCCCCATTTTTTTTGTTGACAAAGAGTGAGGAGAGGAGGTTTAAAAGGTCTATTATAATTTATAATATACATATACATATGAAAATTAATAATTTATATTAAATATTTATGTTCTAAATAAACTTTAGGATGAGATATCAAAATAAACTTTAAAAATTAAACACATTTATTAGTAATAATTATATTATAATACAAGGTTAAGTATAACAAGTAATCATAATATATGTATAACATTATTTGTTTAAAACAATATTAAAAAACTTAAATAAGACAATTAGTATAGTTAGATATTTTTTCTTCTTGCTTGTTTCTTAGCAAACGTTTTTATGATTTCACTAAAATCTAATTTACAAGTTATTGATGATTCAATAGCAAGCACTGCCAAGCTGTTAAGTCTATCAGATGACATGGTAGATCGTAGATAATTCTTGATACGTTTTAAAACTGAAAATGATCTTTCGGTTGAACAATTTGAGACTGGTGTGCATAAAAACATATGTAATGCAATATTAATGTATGGAAAAGTAGTAACTAGATCAAATTTTTTTAAAAATAAACTCATTTGAAGTAAAGTTGTTGGTGGATCATCCAATGTCTTCAATAAACTTTGAAAATGAATACATTCATTATCAAATGGTTCATCCAGATCTTGATTATAAATTGTACGTAACATTTTAGCAGATTTTCTTATTTCAGATGGACTGTATTCTTTTAACTTCAAAATAAATAAGTATTTTGAAATTAAATTATCATAGGCCTCTTTTCTTTTTAATAGTTCATTTAACAAATTATCACAGATGGGATAAAAAGTAATTATTTTAAAGTATTGATAGCCACAAAATACAGTATCTGGTTCATTTGATTCGTCAATTTGATTTTTTCTTTTTCGGTTTTTTGTTTCAAACTGAGGAACATTTTCTTCAAATTTGTCTTGAGCCAATTTTTCATAAGTATTGAACATTGTTCGTAATGTTTTAATATATTCAATAAGTGTATTATATAATTTAACAACAGAACTGAGATCTAGTTGAACAGATTGCAATTTTTTACTAACATTATTAAATGTTTGAAGAATATCACACCATAATGATGTCATAAATGCAGTTTCTAATTTATTCATATTCCGTAACAATCCACTGGCTTCACTACGTGTAAGTGGTTTTTCACTATCAGAATCTACTAGCTCCTGCAATTCATTTGTTACAGCTATCCAATTTTTATTAAGACTCTGGCATGCATCATTTCTAGCAGACCATCTAGTTACTGAAAGTCCTTTTAGAGTTGACTCAGCATGTTTATTTAGTATTATCCAGCGATGTGTAGATGATGAAAAAAAAACATATAAATTTTGAACAAATAAAAAATAATTATTTGCTACACTACAACAGCTGGCTGCACATGATCCAATAAGGTTTAAGGAATGGGCAGAACATGGAACAAAATCAGCAAGTGGTGCTACTGATTTAATTCGAGCCTGAACCCCTGAGTAAGCACCGGACATATTTGCAGCATTATCATAAGATTGCCCTCTAAGAAATTTAATATCAATATTATGCTTATTAAATGTAGAAAAAATAGTTTCTGCTATTGATTCAGCTTTGTGTCCAATATTTTCTATGAATCCCAAAAAACGTTCAACAGGTTCTCCACTGCTATTTACATATCTTACGACAAATGACAACTGGTCAATATTTGATATATCAGGTGTTGAATCAATGCTAATTGAATAATATGTTGAAGATTTTAATTCTTCTACTATGGTACTTATTACTTTCTCAGCCATACTTTTAATAAATTGTTCATAAGTAAAAAAGGACATATAGGATGTATTTCCTTTACCAGGATTTCCGTATTTCAATATATGTTTTGATAAAAAGGGGTCATATTCAGCAATAAGTTTCATAGCCATTATAAAATTACCATTATTTTTACCAGAAGATTCAAAACTATCATCTCCACCCCTGAATGATAGTCCATGACTAGATAATGATTTAACAACAGAGCATACTCTACTGAGCACATTGATCCAATAATCAGTCTCAGTTTGAAGTTTATATGTAAGTTGTAAGTCTATTCTTCCAAAATCTGATGAACGATGTTTCATTTTAAATGTACAAGTTTTATGCATGGTTGAATTTTCATGATTATTAATTTTATTTGGATGTTTCCAGTCTGAAAATCCCTTACGTGAAAAATTGGAAGTATTTTCAAACAAATAACATGGGATGCAGTATATTTTACCAGTACTAACTGAGTAACACAAATAGTCTCTTTGATATGTTTTACCATTAATTAATGTTGTTTTAAATAAATCTTTGCTTAGGTACCTGTTGTGAGATCTAAATTGTCCTTGACGTATATACTGGTATTTTGTTTTAGATTGTGAAAAATTGCCATCTAAGTTCTGATTAAATCCATTTCTACAGATAAAATCTCTGGTCTCCTCGTTTAATGTCCACAACGCAGGGTCAGAACTAAACACAAATTTCAAAAATAATGATTATAATTATTATTTGAATCCTAAAATTCTAAATAAAATTGATATTTTTATTAAAAAATATTATTATTAATATTAGATACAATTCTTAACTTAATTACGTACCCTGGCAAATCTGAAGAACTGGGTGCTTTTAAAATATTTACTTCATTGTTAATCTGAGTTTCTAAACTGAAATTAGTATCTTGCTCTTCTTTAATGATTGAACATTTAACTGCAGATTGGTTAGTAAGTGTTAAATTTACACTTTTTGCAGAATCATTAAATTCATTGCTTAAACAAAATAATTAATAAACATTATTTTCTCCATTCTTAATAAACATGACTTTAACATAGAAAAAATAATTTGAACAGTATACATTATTAAACAATATTACAAGGTAAAATATCTATAAAATGTATTACTTGTCATTATCTATTATTTCACTAACAGCAGTATGGACAGTTTCTACTTGTTGTACCCCTAAAAACAAGGTAGATATTATTATTAATTGATGTTATATTTTCAACTAAATTTTATTATTAAGTACTATTCTTATAAGTTATGTTTGAATTGTACAACATAAAAAAATATTAAAACTTAAGAAGTTTGTTTTCTAGAATACCTATCTACCTTAAAATGTTCTTTAAAGAAAAATGCCTACAAATAAAATAAATGTATTTCTTATATTTGTTCAATGAAAACAATTTTTTAGCAGTAGAAATATACAAATCAATTTAAATACTACTTATCCAAAATTAAACTTACTTTGAAACATGACATCAAGTTTCATATTATTTTTTATACTTTTTTCCGCATTTTCTTTTTTAATTTTACCCAATTTTCGGTAAGCACAGCCGCTAAGCTTTCTACTCATAATCTCAATCTAAAAGAAGTTTATATTATAATCACAGTTAAAACTTAAAAGATTAGTATTAAAAACTAGGGTAAGTAATTAAAAAGCTTTATGTCATTTTAGGTATCAATATTATTACCACTCACTGAATAATTATGATTTAATAACGAATAACAAATTTGTTTAACACTAAAACACTTTTATTTTCAGCAAAAATTGTTCACATTAAATTATCATTATTATTCATACGGCAATATATAATTATAATATAATAATATTAATAATATTATAAATAATATATAATTAAAAATTACTTCAAATAATTATTAATTAATTACTTACCTATTGAGTATTTTTTTGAATAAAATAGAACGGACAGAAAGACACACTATAATATTATATAAAATTTAACATTTATTCGACGACTGTCATACGTTAAATGTTGATAAATGATAATTCAATAACTTTAGATTAATAATCAAATAAGTATTACATAAAACCACAGAACTATTATTATTCTGTGGTAAAACTGTAAAAGTAAAATAAAGGAATACAATATTATTAAATGATATTGTGCTTTTCAATAGCGCTAGCTGCGACTCTGCGAGCTATTCTGCGTACGTCGCGCGTCGTTATCAGTTATCCACGGAATTATTCGTATAAAAATAGATTTGAGAGAATTTCCTAAAATAAACTTTGGAGAAATCTCCACAAAATCGTCAAAACTACAATACATAAGAAAAAAATATTTTATAAAATTTTAAAATTATAACCACGTTGGCTTCACACATTAAAAAAGTTCATACAGTAAATTTAAGCTCAGTTTACCGCCCCCAAAATTTTACCAGGAGGGGCAATGGCCCACCCTGCCCCCCCCCCATAAATACGGGCCAGGGTCTGGGGTTTTTTGAGAATTGTTTCTAATTTCTTGAATATGTTGCGTGCCAGTATCAGATTTGAATCCAGATGGTTAATTTGAATTAAAGTTAAACTTAATAATGAAATATGTCTTTATTGCATATAAATAAAATACATGTAACAAACAAAATAAGTGGCTGAGTGACGTGAAAGTGCTCAGTTGTTGATAGCTTTGGTACATCTGCCGTTGCTGGTCTTCGGGCTCCCTTATATATTGTGGTGCGTCTCTTGTTTACGTCGTGTGGTCGCCTTCTGGGTGAAACCAGGTGTCCTTGTAGTTGTTGTTGCAAATTCGGACACGAATTTGAGAATGTGCAATAACATCTCAAATGTATCATTAGTGCACTATAATTATTGGTCTACTACTATTACTATCCCGACACGTGTCATGGTCATAGTAGCATCCGCATTACCCTTGACACGAGGCATGGTCATACTAACTTAGCCTTGATATCTTGTAGATATCTTACAGATATCTCATAGACCATAACAAATACATAAATAACTAGTCATATTTTGCATAACTGCATAACGAAAATTTTGGTTTAACTGTATGATCAAGTTAGAAATACATTTTCCATAGACCTGGACTTTAAAATGATGGTAAAATTTTATAGTGACTCATAATAATATTATTAGAAATTAGAAATTCATGATGAGCCTGGTTTTTACGAAAAAATTATTGTAGAATATGAACTTATTTGTAGTTTGTACATCAAAAATGTATTATATGATTTATATGCAAGTATATAATTTCACTAAAAAGTGTATCAAATATAGGAAATTATAAATGTATGATTGAAAAAACTGATCAAAATTTAAATAATTCTGTGTCTGCAAATTGTACCTATTTTAAAAATGTAGAACATATTATATTAAATTTTACTAAAAGATGAAAAAAAAACATTAACTAGAATTAATAAACTGTGTATTAAAAAATGTTAATATAGATATTTAATTAAAAATATGACATGTATGCAAAATATAAATTTTGAAATAAGCTTGGCCCTTGTGACATTAAAATAAGTTGTTTTCTTAAGATGTAATTGTGTTTAAAATGATTTTAACAAACTTTATTCATTCAAAATGCATGTGCTTATTATTTTTATATGTAATCCTACAATGTTTCGTTATATATATAAAAAAAAAAAAATTGTTATAAAAAAAGAAGAAATTCTAATACATACACATTGAAAAATAGACTAATTTTGATAAAAATATACATTTTATTTATAATTTAAAAAATAAGTTGACTGTTTTGTTTTTTTAACTCTTCTGCATGTTATAAATCAAGTAAATATTTGTGATTCAACCTGTATTAAAGTATATTATATTTTTGGTAAGTATGAACATGTTAACATATTCGTGTTAACTTCCACGTTTACAATATTACAAATTACAATTAAACTGAATTAACAGCCTTGTATATGCATTCTTAACTCCAAATGGACAGGAGTTACCTAGTTTGTATTTATGTAAATCGTTATACATAAAAATAAACTATTTTTTTTTATTCTCTTGACATGTTATTTAGAACATAAGAATTCACTACTCAAACCTTGTTCCATAGACAAGTATACTAATAGATAGGCATCTACTGTGTTATTTTTCGGAGCATTGTGAAAAGCGCTCCCGGTGACCGATGTAAAGAACTACGGCGGCGGCGGCGGTGGCGGCGCTCGTCGCGTCCTGGTCCAAAATATATTCCCGCTATTTTTAAATTATTATTTAATAACATCATTTTTTTCTCAATTTATTACCCATTATTTTCTGTACGTTACTTCAAAATAAATACTGAAATACCTTATAAAAATATGAATAAGATATTATTTGCTAATCAAACGAAAACACCTTTTATTAATTAATGGAAAAAACAACAACAAAAGTTAATATATATTTAGGTTTTGTTTTTTATTATAAGACATATTTCGACAAAATTTAATACAATTCAAACATTTTATAATTACAGAACAAAATATACATTTATTATATTTCATAACAATAAAAACATAATTATAGATACATAATAACCATTGCCGGATTTAGGGGAGGGCTGAGTGGGCTGCAGCCCAGGGGCCCCCACAAATTCGGGGCCCCCACAATTTTATGATATTTAAATTAGAATACAGAAAAAGTATTTTATTTATATTTACACATATTTAATTAAATAATATTGAACTTTTTTTGGACATTTAAAAATTTTTATTTTACTAACTAATAATAGATGTATTTACGTTTATTGACAATGAATGGTCTCTAAAAATCAAGATAAGATTATAGTTTATGCCGTCCGCGATCGGTGTGCACCGTCGATTGTAATAAGTAATAACTAAAAATATTTAGTAAATGTGATTCTAAATAATATACACATGTGGGTTTTCGGAAATATAAAATACACATTACAGACTATCTGTCTGTAGATAAATTATCGTAATTTGTTCGTTGCACTTATTGCATGTCAGACGTCCGTTAACAATAGTTGCATACACAATAGACAATAGTTACAGACTTTATTTGTTTCTTAAATTATAAGTTAACTAGTAAATAGTGTTAAAATTTAAAAATGGAAGAAGATCGTCATAAATTAAAGCGAGTTTATATGAGTGGCGCAGAAAAACGAAAATTGGCAAAAGAAAAAGATAAAAAAAATACGGAAATAATTTCAAAAACTAGGCGAATGACAAGAGTTTTTCATAACACAGCCCGACACAACTTCTTCTTCTTCTGAGGTTAGTTCAAAGTTTTACAATTACTATAGAAAGAATAAATATTACTTTTAATAATATATATTTTTTATTTTTTATAATAAATAGCATATAATAATAAAATATATGCAGGTTAGGTAGTTTAAATAATAAATATTACAATTAATATTTTTTTCATGTATACAGACTATACTATACTTATCTCTTCAAATTTACCTTTCCTAATTAAAATTGTTTAAAATCGAAAAAAAATTATACGTATATTGGCCACTTAGGTATATATTAATTAAAAAAAAAATAATAATAAAAATTGAAAATTAAACGCATTAATATTATAAATACAAATTTAAAAAAGTCTTATCAGTTTAATCTCCATTAGGTACATATTTTAAATATATTTTTTATTTCAATCATATCAAATTGCTCTACCGCCTCAACTAGTAACTATCGCCAAAAACCCTTCATCTCAAATTATTGTTGAAGAAACAAATGAAAGCTTAAATTTAGATATAGGATTATGGCCTGAAGATATGACAGGATTAATAGATTATTGGGCAAAAATAGGAAGTTCAAATATACAAAATTGTAATGAAGAATTATTTATACAAAAATCAAAAAAACAGTTTGATGTGAAGTTTACTCGTAAATGTAATAAATCATTGTTTGAGCGAAAAACTGCTAACGGAGAAATAATTAAGCGTTCATGATTATGTTTTTCACCATTCAATGGTAGCATTTTTTGTTTTGTTTGTAAGTTAATGTCCAAAACACGCAGTCAATTTACTCATGATGGTTTCTGTGACTGGAAGCATGCAGATAATCGATTAATAAGTCATGAAACTTCCAAAGATCATTTAAATTCTGTGATAAATTTAGCTGTTCGTTCAAAAGAATTAGGCCGTATTAACAATGAACTTATAAAACAAAGTGAAGATGTAAGGAGTTACTGGCGTAATATAATCAAGAGACTCGTAAGTGTTATAACATTTATATGTGAACGAGGTTTAGCATTACGTGGTAAAAATGAAATTGTCGGTTCGTCTAAAAATGGTAACTATCTTGGAATTCTAGAGCTATTAGCTGAGTATGATAATTTTCTTAAACAGCATATTGAAAATCATGCAAATCGTGGAAGTGGTCACACTAACTATTTATCTTCTACTATCTGTGAAGAATTAATAGAAATAATGGGAAATAATGTTTTGAATTAAATAATTTCTCGTATAAAATTATCTAAATATTTTTCAATTTCATTAGACTCAACACCTGATGAAGGTCATATAGATCAATTAACATTAATTTTTAGATATATTGAAAAAGATACACCAGTGGAAAGATTTTTGGTATTTATGCCAAACCAAGGCCATAAAGCTCAAGATATGTATGATGGTTTAATAAACTTTTTAAATAAATATGACTTGAACATAAAAAATTGTAGAGGCCAATCGTATGATAATGCTTCTGCAATGAGTGGGAAATATAATGGTCTCCAATCAAAAATTCTGAAAAATAATAAACTAGCTTCGTGGATTCCATGTGCTACACATTCCCTAAATTTGGTAGGAAAAGCAGCAGCCGAGTGCTGTACTGCTGCTGTTGAATTTTTTTACTTTTTAGAGCAGTTATATGTATTTTTTACGGCATCAACAAAACGTTATGAACTACTGGTTAAAGCTCTAAGTTTAGAAAATACCAAAACCCGTATCCATGTACCACAACGAGTTAATACTACACGCTGGTCATGTAGATCTGATGCAACAAAAGCTCTTATACTAGGCTATAAACAATTTAAAGATACTCTAATTCAAATAGCTGATGACTTTGAACAAACAACAAAAACGCGTTGCGATGCAAATTGTTTAAACAACAAATTGTGCACACTTGAAACTGGAATTTACACGGTTTTTTGGAATAATATCCTTGAAAGAGTAGATAAAACTAATAAATTACTGCAAGATGCGACATTTGACCTTAATACTGCAATATCTGCTATTAAGTCTTTAAAGAATTTTGTTCAAGCTAAACGTGATAACTTTGATCAATATGAAAAACAAGGAGCAGAAATTTAGGAAACAACAGATTATTTGAAACACCGTAAACGGCAAAGAAATATCCGTTTAAATCCAATAGATTTTTATGAAAAACCCGAGGTAGATTTAACTTCTTCTCAAAAATTCAAAATTCAAAATTGTTTACCTGTAATTTATACGTTTATTTCTAACTTGGATAAACGATTGTCTGCTTATGAATTGGTATACCAACGATTTGGCTTTCTTCGAAAAATAGAACAACTAAAGTAATCAAGAAATTGAAAATGAAGCAATTAAACTTGTTAAAATTTACCAGGATGATATTGATGAACACTTAGGAAACGAACTTATTCAATTTAAAGAATTTTATAAACATTTTAAAGATGAAAGCAGAGAATTTCACAATATTAGTCAAGAACATTTGATGTATAAAATATTAATTAATAAGGAAGTAAAAGATTGTTTTCCTAATGTTGAAATAGTTCTTCGTATTTATCTTGTTATTATGATTACAAACAGCAGTAGTGAAAGATCATTCTCTAATTTAAAGCACATAAAAAATAGATTGCGTACTTCTATGGACGGAGACAGGCTCAAACAACTAGCGATAATGAGCTCTGAGTCTGATATTTTAAGAAAACTTGATTTTCAAAACGTTATTGATAAGTTTGTACAAATAAAATTAAGAAAAGTCCCCGGCATTTAATTTTAATTACTTGACATTATTATTTTTATTTATTATTTTTCATTTAATTACTTACACTGAATATTATGATAAATGATAATATTACTTAATATACTAGTTATACTCGATTTGATTGTTTTTATAATTATTTATTATTAAATAAGTAGTAGTTAATTGTTACTAGTGTTACTACTACTAAACATAATAATAAATATTATTCAATAAGTAAAAAAATATATTTCTTTGTTTATTTATAAGGGGCCCCCACAGTATATTCCGCCCAGGGGCCACCACATACCTACAGACATGAATACAGTTTACAATGAATGAACTAATATATTACAAAATTAATATTAGATAATAAAAAGTAGATATAATAATAATAATAATAATACAGCTAAGTGATAAATTTGTCAATTTAAGTATAACATATCTTTACTTACATTAATAAATATAGAGTTGAAACATGTGAATTAATTTGTAATGTTAAGAAAAATTGTAATTGTAATGAAATAATTATATATTTTAAAATTAACATCTTATTAAATAATGAGAATAATAAAAAAATTTAATCAAATCAAACATATAGAAATAAATGCTGTACTCAAGATGGGAGAATAGAATGATTAAAAAATACAAATAATAATAATAATAATAATAATGAGCTGTTACAATTTAAGTCAATATTTTCATTTTATATACTTAGGTTTTTTAGAAAATGTTTTATACCTCGAAAAAACACTAATTTTTATATGATCATTTTCGTTTTTTGAAAGATTAATAGTTCCAGCTTGTAAACGGTTTATTTGGGTACACCAATTATGTACCATAACTTTAACAGTGAAATTTGTTAATTTTTTTCCAAAAAGTAACTGATGATCTGAATACTCTACTACATTTGTATTAAAATTTTGATTGATAGCGTTTATAATTTCTGTTTTCAAATTTAGATGATGGCATATCGAAGGCAATATTTTAGCTATCATATTAATGATGTTCTGAATTAATTTACAAAATATTGTATTTGGATATTTTAAATTGGCTGCATGTTACTTGCGTCCCAAAAAAAAATATTTTTTTCAGGTAGTAAATTTGACCGGTAAGTTGCGTCCCGTTTTGGGGGACGCAAGTCAGCCATATTATTATCATCGATATTATCTTCAAAAATCATTAAAATCGATAGTATCGTGTCACTAAAATCGATAATTCATAAATTGTACTGTAATAGTATATTATATTAATAACTTATGTGGGTATTATTTTATGTGAAGAAGGTATGGTAAGGTATTGGTTGTTAGATTTGGTGGTAAGACTTAATACTATAAATTAGTATCACATGAAATTAGTAATAATAAATAAAATTCAAGCTATTGGTTTAACTAATGATTTCAGAATTTCTACAGAAATCGGTAAATTTTTAAAGAGCTTTTTTGGATTACCTTTTTTTTACCTCCTGAAATGGTGAGTGATGTGTTTGTGTTTGAGCTTATGGTCATTGCTCCGACTGGTTGTGAAGAATTTACAGACTATATATTAGATAACTATATTTCTGAAAATTCTAAATTCCCTCCTCACGTTTGGTCTGAATGTTCAAATAGTATAAAAAGAACAACAAATGCATGTGAAGCTTTTCACTCGAAATTTAATTCATATTTTTACTCTAGTCATCCACATATTTTTCAATTCATCGAAGTCTTAAAATCATTCCAGATTAATACATATGTCTTAATTAATAGCGTTAATACTCAAAAGAAAGATTATAGAAAAAAAAACATTTAAAATTAGATTACTTAAATAGGTAAACAAATTGAAAGTTTTAAAAAAAACGATATTTCACCATTATATTTTATAATTAACGTTTCATTTAAATTTCAACCAATATAATAATTCATAACATATGATTTTTTTATTATTTTTTATTATATTATTATTATTGCAATTGAATTGAACTGATAATTTATTATAACCATTTTTTTTGTATTAAATTTGTATCATCAATGTACATTTTTATATCGATTATATCGATATTTTCGGGGCGCAATTAGGTCATAGAAAAAGGTATACCGGGACGCAAATACGATATGACCTTTTTGAATCTTTTTTTTGCGGGACGCAACTCACCTACTGATAATAATTTCTGACGCAAGTAGTATGCTCCCTTTAAATTATATTTACCACCAAGATAATAGTCTCTGCTTAATGCAAGTTGATGATCATTATGTATAGGTTCAGTACAAATTTGAGGCAAACAAATTGGACAATTTTTAAGAAAAGTCGTGTTAAGAGGATGCTACACCTAAAGTGAAACGTATACAACGTCCGAGAGAACGCGCTGTTAAGTGTTTTCGCGATTCGCAAGCGCGCGGCGTTTAAGTCACGCCCACTATTCGCATTCGGCGGTCGGCCGACAAGTTCTCGTTCGGGATCGGAACAATTCGGTAGCACTGTTTCATTTTCATTATGATCGTTCGTCCAAGACACTTAGATCAATATAAAATGCATTAACGTAAATACGGCCGTAATATTTTAAATACCCGCGCGTGACATGTACCTATGAACTAACGATTACAATGTAAGCCACTGCTTACCTAAATATATTTAACAGCACATAGATCATATAAACTGTATTATAATATAGCTTGGTTTGTATTTATTGAATTATTACTGATTCAAATATAATACCAATAGTAAAGTATTATTAAATAAAAAACTATAATATATTATATTGCTATTGGTTATCATTAATCAATTATTTTGGAATAGAAACATATTGCTTTTTATAATAATTATTATTTTTAAATTTTCGGAATCTTGATGAATTTGTCAATATTTTATACTCATTCAAAATATGTACAATCACTCCGTGCTGAATATAAAATAGCTTGTTAATTATTTATTAGTGCTGACGTGACAACGTCTTTTACATAAGGAATACTACTAATATTAATATATTGTAACGTGCCACGTACAATTAGTTGAATGATGTCGATTTGGAAAGGTTTTGTGAAATAATTGAACTTTCGAAATTATTCTAAGTGTTTTTTATTTAAAAATTATTCTAAGTCCAATTAATTAATTTAATAAAACTTGTGAAAAATATTCTAAGTCCAGGAGACATAAAATATTAAACTGGGTGACGTGAAGGTGCTTGCGCTAACTCTGGTGGATCACGTCTGAATTGTGCCTAATCTGGGCCCCCTTATATATCGTCCAGGGACTCCCGCGGTACCTTCAGGTCCCTGATGGTCATCTGCACCTGCATCCGCTTCTTCCCACGCATTGCGTCATTCTGACATCTATATTCTTCTATCGGGTGGTAATTATATTTCTATATTATTCTACCGGGTGGCAAGCGTACGTGCGATGATCTGCCTTTGACCCTGCACGATGCCGCCGCATAATATAATTGTTATAATATAATATTTTCGTTGCGGCTAGCGTTCTCACGCCGTTCCGCCGCCGCTGATGATCGACAATTGCTACGTCAATGTGTTAATCGTTCACGGTTAAGAAAATCTGTACTTGATATCACCTGCTCACTTTTAGAATCCAATTATAAGAATAATTGTTACACCCTCATCAAAAAGTGTCTGTTGCACCCCCAATGTTAGGTTATTGTTGGCTATGGTATGTTATTCATATATTATATTTAATATAAGTATCAGAGCACGTTGCAATATAATAATAATAAGTAATCAATAATTATATTATTATAATATTGCTTATTATATTCTGATCCTTGGTCTATGACGGGTCGCATAACTAAATAGTAGGTAAGTATACACGTAAATGCAGCCGTAATATTTTTGATGAACGCGGATACCTACGCGATTTCTATTTATTGCATTATTAGATGCTTAATTCATAAAACGTATATACAGTAGATTATACCTAATTTTTAATAACAGCCATAAATATAAATACACAATATACATTTTTATTTTTTATTTAGGTTTATGTTTTTAAATATATAATCTGGTTTCCTGATATCGGATTTAAGCAACCGTTTTGGATACAACGGGTCAATTATTTCTGGTAACAGACATTCCATATAATATCTGTAAAAAAATGTCATAAAATGTATTTAATACTTACATAGTACACATAGTATCTATTTGTTATTTCTTTATATAGTATAAACATTAACTTAATAATTAATATAAATATATAAAAATTTTAATTTAATATAAAGATTATAGGTTAATATAATAATAAGTACATTTTTAACTTTTCCTCCATTTTTGATTTCCAAAAAGAATGATCATAAAATATTTCTTGTACATGCAACCATTTTTCAGCATATACAACAAAATAACACTTTGTTCTTTTGGTTATATAAAGCTGTCCCATTATTTGATAGTAGTATATGCTTTCTTTTTTTAGTTGTACTACCTGAGTTGACGAATCAATAAAACAATATTGAAGCTAAAAATAGATATATGTTCATTGTTACGTTATTTTATACTATGATTATTCGTTTATTGTACAATATTATATTCTTACAAGTTTTTTGTGTACAGCTTCAACTGCGCCAATAGTATCTCTAGCCACAAACGGACATTTTATTTCTACTATAGCATTATCTTCTATCAACCCATCTTAACAAAATAAAAATATATGGTCAATTATTAACATAAAAATATAATTTTAAGTTCAGTTCTCATATAACAAATAAACGTATTCAAAATTATGTTATAGTATTTTCTCTATTTTACTTATAACAGACTCTTGATTCTATGTAATACTTTATTTGGTTTGTTATGAATAAAATATACAAATAACATAAATAAAAATATATTACTATATTAGTATATATCACCTGGGCAGTGGCGCAAATGGTTATTTTTTAACAGGGGGCAAACCTAGAAAAATACCACCTACCTACCGTCAAAATGTAATATAATAGAAAATTGTATTTTTTTTCTTAATACAATATTAGGTACATCAAAACTTTTAAAACAAAGTTTATAATAGTAGGTACTAGGTACTACATAATAATATAATTTCCTACATTTTTTGATGCAGATTATATTTAAAAAGTATATAATATTATTTACTATAAAATATGATAAGTAACTTAGACGTATCCCACTGTGCAATAATTTGTACCACAAACGTTTCTGGGCTGTTGCAATGAAACATGGAACATTACAAATTGCGTTCCATAAGTGTATTTAAAACATCCCTGGGACCGTATTTGTACCGCAATGATGTCACAAATAAGACATATACTGAACATCTCTTTGTAACATCTCTACAACGATCAAACACGATGTTCCTTCCACATTAAATTAGAACGTCTATGAAACATCACTGATGTTTCATAGATGTCTCAATGTGATGTTATTAAAAACATCACTGCAATGTTTGATCCTATTGTTGTATAGTTATTGTTTAACTAAAAATATACGATGCTGAATTTTTTTTTAATATTATACATATTATGGATTATTTATAATATAATACCTGTATTACCTATGCATAAATAATAAATGTCTATGAATCAATATTTACCACCTAATTAAATATTGAACATTTAAAAAAAAATAATATTATAATTAGTAATTCCAATTGATTTATTTGAATAGGTATAAGTTAAAATGTATTTAAAAAATAACATAAATGATAGGTAATTGATAATATAATACAAATAAAAGAATATAATTTGTTTGAATGATTTAAATCTGTTAATTTTTTAAGTTATATTATATATTAGATAATATAAAATGAAATTAAAATTATATATAAATAAAATAAACAATCTTAAAATAAAAAAGTGTATACACATAATATAATATATAGTACAGTATATTAAATTACTATAAACTAATAGGTATACAGAAAAAAAAGGAATTTAAAAAATAACATAAATGAAATTATAATAACAAACAAAAGAATATAATTGGATTGAATGATTTAAATCTGTTAATTTTCAGTTATATTATATTATTGAAATAAAATTATATATAAATCAAAAAAAAAAAAACAATCATCTTAATATAAAAAAGTATATACATATAATATATACCTAGTATAGTGTATTAAATTATTATAAAATAATAGGTATACAGTTAAAAATGTACTTGCAAAATAACATTAATGATTATAAAATATAACAGAATGATTTTTAAAAATGTTGTTTGAATGACTAATAATATGTTAATTGTAGCCTGAAGGTACAATCTAATTAAGTCTCTAAATGACAAAGTGTTGAGATCAATGCCAAATTGTCGGAGAGTCTAATAAAAAAACATTTATATTTTATATCAGTTAAATTAATACGATATAATTTAGACATTTTAGAAGTGTCAACCATGTAAACCCCGATTTTGAAAGAAGATTCTGGTGTATTAGTAAATTCAGAATAGCTGATGAACTGTTTTACAATTAAATTAGGAGGTTCATTTTTCGGTTCAACAATATGCTGAACCATAACTAGAGTGTTATTAGTAAGCATTATATATCTATCTTTTTCTTTAAGAACATTTATAATTGTATTGTTAGTTCTAAAAGTGTTTTCAAAAAGTTTATCATTTATATTAAAGAGAGGTGAAGGATTACTGTGTATTATTTCATTGCTTAAGACAGGATATATTTTATGTAATTGAGCAGGAAGTGTATCATAAATTTTTTGTTTTTCTACTATTCTATTGAAGATTTCTTGCAGAGGATATTTGATTGACTTGATAGATTTTTTTATTTCTTGTAAATAATTTTCATAACGAAAACAACTAAAATTGTCTAATGAACCATGAAGAAGAACATAAAATGGTAAGTGAATTAAACTATGTACATTATAAGATATGTATTGAGAACCATATAATGCAGAATAATCATTAACAAATTTCTTTAGGAACTGAGTTGATAGTTCATTATATTTAGAACAGGTTTCAGGACAAATTAAAATTCTAATTGCATAAACCAACAATAGGAAATGATAATAAAACTTTTTTTTTAAGTTACCCTTTAGAACTATTTGACCGGTATATAATAAAAGAGTTCTAAGTTCTGTGGCTTTATAATGTTCAATTTCATCCAGCGCCCTGGGTAAGCGACATATCTCAGAAGGTACATAAGGTCTTAATTTTTTTAACTCATTATTTATTTTTTCTTTTTTATCTTTTTCCAATCTTACTTGCTTATTACCTTTCACCCAAAATTCAACTAATTTTTTAACTACACCTAGGCATACATTATGCATGTAATCTAACACAACTGTATTGATTATATTAATTGGTAAACAAACTAAAGGACTATTGCCTTTATGGTAATCCTCATCTTTTTTACTTCTGAAAGACTCATCAGTTCTTAATGTTGCATCTAAACCAGGATAAGTCATACGATGTTCCAAATATGTACCTTCCTCTATACATAATGTACAGCCAAAATACGCATTATGACCCTTAACATTAAGTAAAAACGCCTTCGCCGGGCTATCACATGAAAAATTTGAAATATTTACAGTAAAAAACAACCCATTTACAGTCAACCCATTATCTAACACCTCCAATAAATCTATTATTAATGGATTTAAGAATTCCTCAATAGAAATGGGTTTTTGAAATCCATGGAAAATGCCTATTGGTATAACATTTTCTTTTAGCTCTTTAAAGTTTAAAATTGATATTAATGCTGGCCAAATTTGACTTTTAGAACTTTTAGATACACGAAGGCCATCTATATTGATACCTATCTCTAATACATGGGATTTTATATATATTTGAGCATTATTTTTAATTAAAATAGGTAGTAGCATATTTCTTAGACCTAAATGTATGTAATAACCACCAGAAATATCTACAATATCATGGAGTTTAGGAGTTTTCATCAAAGTCCTAATATCTTTTGGAACGTCTAAACCTTCACTTTTCAATAACTGAAGCAAGCTGTTACAAAAATTATGAGAAACTTTGTGTTTAATAATTAATAGACGCAATTTATCTGTAATACATACATTTTTTTGTAAATCAACTTCTAACATAGGACTCATAGGGTCATGATTGGTTATAGTTGGATCATTAAAAGCATCAAAACCCAAATTAAAGTTATTGGATTGGACGGTTTCAAAATTTAATGTATTTAACAAACATTCAGGTATCATGGGATCTTTCACGGATACTGATAATTTTAGTGGTAAATCATTGTTTGTAATGTTTGTCTTAACACAATTTATACTATTACTATTTACTATGGACGTAACATTCAAATTTACTTTTTGTTGTTCAGCTTTAAGTACTCTTCTAAAATATTTTGTTGATATGAGAGATAAATCTTTTTTCTTTGAACTGCAAATCTGAAAAATAAAAATAAAATATTAGTCCACAAATAGGGTTAAAAGTAATTCAATCTATAAAAGTTAAATTGAATGCACCACAAAAAAATAAGAATTGAAAACCAGTATTAATATTATGTTTGTTACATATTATTATATTATATTAAACGAGAATAATTTTTTTTTATTATTTTATCTATAGTAACGTCTGCAAGGGCAGAGAGTACAATATATGATACAAGATAAGAAGTAACATAACATTGATAACTTAAGTCTAATAGTTAATTCTAAAATAGCATAAATAAATTAAGCTAAGAAAATAATAAGTAATAATTTTTTAAACTTATGAGTATCATCAAAAAAGAAAAAGTTAGATAGATTGTCAATACAATAATGAAGGACTCTACTTATAGGACTATGGAGAACAAAGTTGTGGTTACCTGATGCAATATAGAATAGGGAATTTTGTCTTGTATTGACTGAGGGGACTCTAAGACCAATTCAACTCCAGAGCTCTGGACAATTGACAGTCCTATTCAATAGTTTATGTCTATAAGCAGTCAAAGGAATCACGTCTTCTACCTAGAGGGGATAATAAACATTGGTTTATCCGTGGAAAAATTTAAATAGCCCGATCATTTTTATTTTAATGTTATATTCAACTTTAAATAAGATTTTTTTAAATATTTAATTACTTTTTTATTTAACTACAAAATTAATTTAAATGTATCTGCATTCTAACTACAATACCTATATTTGCATTCTTACATACAAAATTCAATATATTCAAAATAACCATATACTAACTTTTGAAAATTAAAATTATTTTGCTCTACTCAAACGAGTGTTTGCATGTCTAAGCCAATTAGCAACAGTGATTTCAAATTCTGAATCCGTTAATACATCTTTAGAATTAGCTTTAATAAACCCTAAAAAAAATCATTGTTTCTGTATATTATAATATATGTTTATATGTAATTGATTTGTAATATAGTAAATTAAATAACTTTTTATTAGTTTTATCACTTCAGAACTTCCTATTGTAATGGATATATTTTTACCACGTCCAGTCCACGTAGAGATAACAGCAAATTCATCACTAAATATTTTTTGTAACACCCTTGTAATATTACTTTTTAGTCCACATCCACCAATACTTTTAATGAATGATTCCTAAAATTATTTATAGGAATATAAGAATATATTGAAATCAAATTTTCTAAGTTTAAATTAGTTTTTTATAAAGATAACATACTAGTTTCAACACAAAGTCCACTTCATTTACTATGTTCGATTCAACTGATAAAAATTCATCTTTATCTTTAATTGGGAATAATGAAAGGAAATTTGAATCAATATACTGGTTGGGCATTGCAGAGTTTAAATTATTGTTTTTTGAATTAGTTTCCAAAACTTCAACTTTTGTAAGTAATCGATTCAATATTAAATTTGATACCACTAGCTCTTTTTTAATGTTGACTTGTTCTAATTGCATATTAGTTAAAATATTAAGGATTTTCTGATTTAAGCTACCAGTGTCTAAGTAATAAAAAATAACAAAAAAATATTTGTATTGGTTTTAAATTAATAATATTGAAGTAGTTAATTCAAAAATATAGATAATTCAGATAAAATACCAAGTAAGTATACTCACTGGTTGTACTGTATGAGGTATTAGGAACAATAAATGGTTCATATTGTTCAAGTAATTGTATTTCATCAATATTTTCAACCTGAGATGTTGCCTGCTATCAATTAAATATTAATTTCCCCATCAAATTGAAAATAAATTTGGTTCAATTGTTAATTTTTTATGGTACTTAATATTTTATGAATTTAAATTGATGTAACGATATTTTATATTTTATATTATATTAAAACATAGTACCTATAGGTACTATTTTATTTTTAACTTTTTAAAATTTAACTATTGCAGTGCTTAAATACCTAACTAAAAATTAAATTTGTATTACCGTATCTATGTTATCATTAATTATGTAAGATATTGAGGAACTAGCTGCAATTTGTACTGCCGGTGGTGATACAGACTCTAGTTCACAATTGAATTCTTCATCGGAATTTCTCACCAGCAATTCAGTAAATGTTATTGGCACATTTTTTTTGGTTTTTTTCTGATAGGTGTTACTGAAAAGCTACAATCTAAATAAAAATAAATTAATACCTAATTTTTAAAGAAGTATAAAAATAGTAGGCATACCCTCAAAGTCACTGTCATCTTCAGATGAACTTCTTTGGCGGTTTTTCTTTTTCTTTTTGAGTACTTCAGATTCATTTTCTGTAGCAGAACTTTCAATCTCCACACGTTGATGCCAGGCTTCTTTGAAATTGACTAGGTAAGTAAACCAATGCAATCAGGTACAATTTGAATTATAAAGTAATGTCAAGTAGGTATCAAGTTTATTTGACTTGTATTAAATTATTAATTGAACCTTTTATAATGTTTTAAAACTTTTTATAAAGTACCTACCATATATTTTACTGGACAAAATTTTAATTTTGAATAAACCCCATAAATCTTCTGGATCATAAGCGTTTGTTAGTTCAACGCTAGTAACATTAAACGGAGGCCATCGACAAAATTCAATTTCTGAAATGTTTAAAGCTGTTAGCTCCAATGTTGGTGGTAAAACTAGCCAATTAACAGGCACAACACTGTAATCCTTTGATTCCGTAAATAAAACAATGACCCATCGCTTGTTATACGTCCGGTTCTACGTGGTAATGGTAAAAAAGCTTATGTTATTAAATTTAAATTAGGTACATAATTAAATAATATAATACTTACTTTACGACTCTTTAGAGGTTGTTTCGTAGACATAATGTTATTATTATATTTAATATTTATGTTTACTATATTACTATTTAACACGGGCCTTTGAAAACTGAACACAACAAATAAAATAACAAACTGTAAAAATGCTCTATGCGACTATGCTAAAGTGCACGCGACAAATGTTACAAATAATTATCGATTACCTATTCAATTATATTGAATATATTATATTATTCAGCGACGATTAGACGATTATAGTAGGTATAATAAAAACACTGGCAGGACGCAAAAGCTCAAGCAAGCGAGTATTATTGAATAGATTCGAATTCGAATAGTCGTCAGTCGAGTGTCGACGGCGGAGACGCGGAGTGAGGACGTACAGCGGTCGCCGGTCGGTCGGGCAGCACCGGTGAACCCATTATATATATATACAATAATTAATATAGTTACTTATGAACTGATAATAACGTCATAGAAAAACCCAAATAATATTATAATTAAATGTCTTATAATAATGTAGATAAAGCTATAGTGTTGTTCGTAGAACTCTCCCCCCATCTTGCTCGGGCGTCAGCCGATATAAATAATAATATAATATAGTATATTTATATATAATAATGAGGATTTTTATCCGTACAAGCTAAACATCCCGAGAACAACCTATTGACATTAAAATGCGATGTTCCGTAAAAGTTAAGTTTGAAACGTTGTTGATATGTTATACATTTATAGTTAAGTGACAATTAAATCAAAACACCCATAAAATGTCCTATTAACATAGAAATGTGATGTTCCGTATGCAACCCAAAACATACATCGCAGAGATGTTAGGCAACATCAAATGTTTAGTGGGATTAATATTAGTAGGTAATAACAATTCTTTATTGTACATAAATAGTATATACACTATACACATATTATGTATATTTTAACAAAATTAACGCCCTAGTGCATTTAAAAGTAAAGGGCTAGATGTAGAAAATTCATTAATTATATCATCATTATTTATATGTATGTCAGGCTCACAAGCTATAATCATTAAAGAGTCCAATCTATCTTCATTCATAGTACTTCTAAGTTTATTTTTCACAATGGAAAGTTTTGAAAAACTTCTTTCAGTGGTAACACTAGCTACAGGCAAGGTTAGACTTATTTTTAGTGCTATATGTAGAGAAGGAAATACTGTTGATAGACCACTTATACGTAATACTTGCAAAACTATGGCCATACTAGTTCCATTTGTAGGTAGTGCACTCCCAATAACCTCACCTTGGTTATTTGTTGGTAAGTGGTCATTATCATGCTCATCGGATGTATCTGAATCTGATTCATAGTTTTCATCAAGTGCTTCTATTTGTATTTTCTTTTTTTCAGAATGTAGTTTTGTCGGCAAAAATTTATTTTTTTCAAAGTCAAAATAGCATTTAGAAAACTGTATGTATTCTCGTATAAGATCACTTCTGTCAACAAATTTTTCATATACTGAACTAAAAATTAAAAATGCATCTGATGGTAGTTTTGAGGTATCGTTTGCTATTTCTTTAATGCGTCGTCGTGAAAAAAGAGACAAATCTTTGAAAATGCCCGTAGAAATATCACTGAATCGATCTTTCATTTGAGTAAGAGTTAAATCAATGGCACAATAATAAGTGTTTACTTTAAAATTTTTCAATGGTTCATCAATAGCATCATCTAACGATTTTTCATCATACATACGAGGTACAACTTTCTTACGATTCATCTGTAAAGGCTTAAAATCTTCAATATTTAATGTAGAATTATTTTTGAATTCTTTTAACTCATTAATGATTTCAGTAAATTTGCTATCGTTTCTAAGTTTCTGTAAGCTATTAATAGACTTAAAAACTGAATCAACTGCTCCCAGTAAATCCATGTCTTTGGCTTGAAGAATATTACTTAGCGGAGTAATTATATCAAAAACTTCTATATAAGTTAATGCAGTAAGCAAAAATCGATCACTAATTATACTTTCCCGTAGAGATCTTGCATGGAAAGCACTTTTCCGGTCATTTGATCCACACTTTTCTTCTATTACAGTTAATGTTTCAATTAATGCATCAAAAGTTGAAATAACTGTTCTTAAGGCTAAGTCATGAGACCACCATCTAGTGGTTTGCACTCTTTTAAACCGTTTTATTTGTTTTCCCGGGTATAGAGTTCTCTGATAGTTTTCAAATATTGCAACCCTGTTTTTACTTGAAGATATAAATTCATATATAACTTCTACAATTCCAAACATGTCTTTTGCATTATAAGGACAACTTACTGCATCTGTAAGCTCGAGATTCAGTCTATGAGCATAGCACCAGACATAAGTCGCCGCAGAATTGAAAGACTTAATTAAAGACTGTACACCTTGGTAAGTTCCTCTCATGTTTGATGCCCCGTCATAAGATTGACCTACTAAGTAATGCTTCCAATCAAGACCATTTTCATCACAAATTTTTTCAAAGACTGTAAAGAGATATTGACCAGTTGTGTTTGAACATTCTTTCATGGTAAGAAGTCTTTCATTTACAATCCCAGCTTCGTTAATGTACCTTAGAACAAAAGATAACTGTTCTTTTTTAGAATTGTCGAATGTGGTGTCCATCGAAATACTGAAAAATTTGGCGACTTTTATATCTTTAACTATTATACCTCGAATATATTTTGCAGTTGCTTCGATCAATTGATTTTGACGCATCCATGAAACAAAAGTAAATTGACATTTTTTTTTAGTTTGGAGGCCTGTTATATAAGCTGCTAAACTTGGAGAATATTTTGCCAGTAAAATTACTAGGTCTTTAAAATTACCTTCAACATCAATTACTGAACATTTCCAATTTTCCCTGTGTCCACGAAATGCAAGACAGTGTCTTGCAAGGTATATAGTAATATCAACAAGCTGATTTACAATGAATCTATTTGTAGCTACCATGGTTTTATTACTTTCTTCAAGGGCGGGAAGTAATGGTAAGCAATTATCAATTAATTTTAACTGAAGACAGACTTTAATGTGTTTATATGAAGTTTCATGAGAAATTAACTTTAAAGTAGCCTTTTTCCAAGAGTTAAAACCATTTGTTGTCCAACAATTTTTTTCTCCACTAATCATGCATAGTATACAATAAACTTTATCTTCACTTAATGAATATGACATCCAGTCTCGCCTTACTGATGTTCCATCTGATATTGTTTTAACAAACCATTCAGGTCTAAAATGTCTACCATTAGTTACAGGGAAATGTATATTCGGCATTGATTTATAATCAGGCTGACAAGGTCCTTTATTTAAAACTAGCTTCTTTAAATTGTATGAAAATTTAACAATTTTGCTTAATTTTGCAGGATCATTATCGATAGGTAACTTGAGATCAGTGTTATCATTAAAATTGTTCAACCCAAGACCTATGAAAATAAAACAGAATAAAATTAAATAATGATAAGTATGAAGTAGAATGTGAAAAAGTGAGGACGCCTAAACTAATCAACATAATTATTTTAGTATCAACAATTATTATTAGTTATATTATAACATTTATAACAACTATGACCTCATTGGTTCTGAAATTAAGACAAGTTAGGAAAACTTTTTTTGACATTTTTTGTTTATAGGTATTTTTTGACATTTTTAAGATAATTGTATATTTGTATCTTATATGCAGCTAATGTATTAGTAACTTGTATGTTGTACTTGGATTTTAGATGCATTAATTTAGAGTTACATATATTTAGATACATGATTATGGTTTGACTTGTAAAATATATCTAAATACAATTTATTGAGTAATTTGCCTAGTGTTGCTTATTTAAAATGTATTTACATACCTATTTTATCAGTATCATATATTTCTAAAGGATTTTCAGGACTAACATCAGTATTAACAACATTGATCTTTTCTACAAATCCTCCATCCTCATCTGTAGCAGTACCTGAGAATAAAAATATAAAATGTATTTCAAAAGGCTAAATAATATAATACCATGATAACGGATAACATAACGCTGTACTTTATTGATAAGGTATATAATATTAACTATTCATTTTAACTAATGACAAAGTAATTAAAAAAATAATTTACCTGCAGTGTCATTGTAGCTAATTCCATCGGTTGTAGTTAGTGGCAATTTGGGATTTACATTCTGAACTGCATCATTCAGCTCAACTACAAATTAAAAAACTATATTAGTATAAAAATTAAAGTTGTTTTAAAGTGTTTATATTAAATATTTTAAATACCTTTTTTATCAGTATCATATATTTCTATAAGATTTTCATGATTAACTACAGGATCAATATCATAGATCTTTTCAACGAATCCTTCATGCTCATCTGTAGCAGTACCTGAGAATAAAATGCGTTTCGAATTTTCAAAAGGCTAAATAATATAATATCATGGTAACAACTAACGGATAACATAATGCTGTACCCTATTGATTAGGTATATAATATTAACTATTCATTTTAACTAATGACTAAGTAGTTAAAAAAATAATTTACCTGGAGTGTCACTGTAGCAAATTCCATCGGTTGTAGTTAGTGGCAATGTATGAGTAACATTCTGAACTGCATTACTCAGCCCAACTACAAATTAAAAACAAATGTATTAATACCATAATTCAAGTAGGTAATTGAAGTTTTTCAGAAGATTTTACATATGCCTATAGATCCATAGAGTAAAAATAAAGTTATTTACTTACTACAGAGATGTTTTTTTTTTGTTGAAATTTCGGTTGACGCAGATCTTTTGAAATAAGATGAAATACTTTTATTTGCACATGAACTATTTAATTTAATAACTTTACAAGATGTTTTGTGTCTAATCCAGTTCGTGTCATTTAGAGCACCTTTCTTTTTACCACACAAACAAAAATCTGCTGACATATTGAAGTGCACACACAGTTCAGCAATAAATTTTAAAGTGATAACCTATAGTATAATAAGTAATATAACAGAAAGTGAAAATTAAATATAACAACGTATTGTATCCCATTACAATCAATGTCGTGCTACACCACAATGGCACAATATGAATTGGAATATTTTTCGATATCAGTTCTATTTATAGATGACGAATAATAAATTATTATCAGGTCTATGGCTTATAATATAATAAGGTGATAACAGAAACCAAGGACTACTGCGTGTAGTCTGTCCGTGACAGAAACATAATATAAACTTGAAACTATATATTATCAAATATCAAATATCAATACATTTGTGCATACTGCTTAAGTACGTCAATTGGTTTATTAATATTTTCATTATAACGTACCTAACTAACACTGTAAATTACGTATGTGTAAGTGTATTAATGTATGCTTATTTTAATGTCTGAAAATTGACCATCGAGTATCAATCAATTGCCCAGCGCCCACCCGGCACCCACCTACCAAATTAAGGGGGGCAGTTGCCCCCCCTGCTCCCCTAGATTTGCGCCACTGCACCTAGGCTAGCTGCTAAATATCCTATTTCCTTATCCACAAATAAACCACATTCATATATTTTTTTAGATAAAAAACGTTCAGCTTTTTTTCTTGCAACATCTTCCATGGCCTTTCCATACTGTATAGCTTTGGACTGAATATCTGACCCATAAAGTATATCATATACAGAATTCTTACAACTCTTTCGCATTTTGGCCAAACCGAGAAGCAGTAAGACGAACTCTTCGCTCTTGAAACCATTTATCACAGTCACTTTGTTTTCTGGTATCGATTTCTATTTGTTCAACATTAGCTCTTTGTAATGAAGCAAGGAAGTCTGTTTTTTTAATTTCCATTTGTTCTGGTGATAGTATTTCTAATAGTAGTTCAGCCATACCATAATCAGCGTCCGGTCCACTTGTTTTCATTTTTGCCACTTTTCGTGTTTCTGGAAATAATTGCCGTCTTTTTATTGTGTTTGATCTTATCCTATTACAGTTATAGATAAACTTTTTTCCAAATGTTCCTGAAATTAAACATAATTAATATATGGATATTGGAAAGTAAATTAAACTAAAAATTGAATATTTATTGATTATATACCAGGACTAAAGTCATTAGAATGTTTTTTATGTATAAGCCGTAAAAAGTTTTTTGAGTTGAAATCTATCACAGCGGCTTCAACTCTTGTATTGTAGCTTCTTCTCCCTGAAAGTTAATTCTCTTGCCTGCAGTGTATTTGTTTATGATAGAATTAAACTGTTCACAAATATTATTGTTTTTATTTTCGAGTAAACTTTCGGCGTTTGTAATTAATCTGGACATTATATTTTGGATTTCACTCATGATTCCATTATTTTCTGCTTCAGGAACTAAGTTTAATGTATTCTGTAGATTAGAATTATTACAAAAATAGGAATCGCAATTTGTATGTTGTCCTAATCGATGGAATAGAGCATTAGCCAAATCTTGTTGAATACCTAAAAAGTTAATATATGTATAATATAACTGTATAATAATGTTTATGTATAAATTAATAATATGCGATTAGATGTAAAACATGCATATTGAATGTAACTAATTCAAATAGTTAATTAATTTCAAAGTAAAAAAAAATACCTTTTATTTTTTGAGCTTTGTTTGTATCTTTAGTATTTTTCCAATGTTGAACAGCTTTTGTGACATCACTCCTAAATTGTAGTATATTGGTCAATAAATATTTACGAACTCGCAATGAATATTTTGTTATTTTAGATAATGCGGTAAGTTTTGAACAATAATTCCACAGCAGATGATTCCTACATTCAATCTTTTTGATGTGAAAATGGCGGCCGTATGTTGCAATTTCGTGTAGCCTTTTTGTCACACTGCTATCTCCGTCACCTGTACAATAAAAATTAGACTATGTATTTTCGATATTTTTAAGGACTGCAGTTAGGAAAACTGAAAAAATAAAATAAATTTTAAGTACATTTAGGTAGGTACTTATTTTAATGCTGATTGTTGGTTATTAAAAATGATTTATATATTATAAATTTGTATAATTATGTATATATTTTAAATTACTAATTATAAAAAAACCTTTAAATATGAATAAATAAAATACATTTACCAATAAGCCGATTATATTTTAGTCCGTGCATTTCCACACTTTTCAAAAAACCATCTACTATACCATCAGCCTCCATACTAGTAGATGCTTTGGTCCAATTTAAAAAACATTCATGCTGGTTTATACTTTTTTCCAGTGTCGGCCTGGCATACCAAAGGCCTGTGGATCAGTTTTTTTAAGGGCCCCCAAAAAATGTACACTGTGTTTTGTTGAAACATTTTTTTAATATACTTCTTTAAATATAGGTACTTTACATTTTCAGCAATATGGATCATAATATATAATACCTATATAATATCATGATCATGATTCATGAGTTAACTTAAATATAAAAGCAATTTTACAACTAATTATTTTTGAAATACCTACCTAGTAAGAATATTTTAAATAATAAAGCACAATTTTTAAATAAGTAATTTTTTTAATTCTTGAGAAGAATAAGCTATTTTTTTTATCAACTGTTGAGTATCAATAGCTATATTTTTTTCTATAGCCATCAACATTAATGGAGTAAGATGATTTTGGTGTAACGTTGAGCGAAGTTTTGTTTTTATACATTTAAGCTTTGAAAATACCCTTTCACAAGTTGTTTGTGTTGATGGCAACAACAAAGCAAACTTATATATGACAAATAAATTTGACTGGCATGATAATTCTCGTACAATTAAAAATGCGCAGTGAATACATTTGTTACATTTATTGCAATTTACTGATTTTGATATTTCATCATTATCTTCATCACTCGCATCTTCATTTCTTAAAAGTAACTTATTTTCTGAATCACAATCGGTAGTATATTTAGGTATCAAAAAGTTTTCATATTGATTGGAAAATTGTTTCAATTCTGTTAAGATTATTTCATGATTTAGTCCGGATATTTTACTTAAAGTACTCAAAGCTGATACAGGCAATAATTCAATGTTGTTAAATACTGCAAAACTTCTAGGGTCCAACCAATTCAAGTCTTTTAACAAATTTGCATTTTTCATGAATCGTGTCTCAATACTATTTTGAATAGTATCTATAATTAAAAAAGTATCATATTTAAATTTATTACATGGAGATATAAGTCTTGATTCATCATAACACTTTTCCCCAGAAAGTTTTTTTTTTTTGAAATACGTTTTATTGGAAAATCTTCTTCAATATTAATTAAATCTTCTTCAGAAAAGTGATTATTTATTTTTTTACAAAAAATGTGACATTTTTTATACAAATTAATACATACTCATCATTTCTTTTTTTCTCAATTTCTTTTTTTAAAGCAGCTATCATATTCCATGCTTGTAAATAATTTATAGTTTTAGTTTGTAGATAAATTGACACCGGAGTTGTAGTTGAATAAATATCAAGCAATAAATTAGATATACATATAATTTCAAATCTTGACCAATTACTAATCAATGATTTAGCAATGAACTTAGATTGTGAATTGAAATTTCCATGACAAACTGTGGTTAAAAATGTTAATAAAGTGGTAAATTTGGCGTTATCGACTTCTTTATCAATTTCAACTATGTTCAGTTGTAAATCCATAACTGAAGATAAAGCTTTATCTTTACTCCACCACCAAGTTGCACCGATTTTTTGGAGTTTATACAGTTTATCATGACCAGTATGTTTTACACTAGTTATAGAGGTCCAAGTTTCCATTCGTTTGTGGGAATCTGATAAAAAAACAGCGGATTGCTCTACTAATCCAAATAAGTCTTCAGCCAAATTAATATCAGTACTACATATTACCAAATTTAATACATGCCCCATACAGTGTGTGTACACAATGTTTGGATTTACACTTTTTAAATGGGCCTGTAAACCATTATAAATACCTTTCATATTGGCAGCTCCGTCAAATGAACATGCAACAATATCATTTAACATTAATCCTAGTTTTTTTATTTCTTCCTTTAATAAGTTAAAAAGGCCAATACCACTGGAGTTATGGCAAACAACCAAACTTAATAAACGTTCTTGCACAACACCGTTGAAAATATACCGGACACATATTGCTAATTGATCCATAACACTTACATCCTGAGTGCTATCAATCATTATACTAAACTTAATACACTCTTTGATTTCTTTAACAATTGTACCTTGAATTGCTGCTCCAATTGGTATAATTATGTTATTATTTATAAAATTTTTGGACATGAATGTAATCAAAGATCCACGACCTTTTTTAGACTTAGCTTTTTCACTAAGAGTTATTGACATTTTAACATGTTGATTTAAAATAGTATCATATTTGGAAATTAACAAGACTAGTTCTAAAAAATTACCATGGTTTACTTCAATATTTTTTAAAGAATTTGCTGCTTCATGTTTACCTCGATATGGGATGCCTTGAAGACCAGGGCTTGCATTTGAAAAAAAAATTTTGTTTTACGTTATTTACAATTTAAACGTTTTACAAATTTTGAGTTTATCGTTATTCAAAATTTAAACGTTATTCAACTTTTGTGTTTATTGTTATTCAGAATTAAAACGTTATTCAACTTTTGCGTTTATCGTTATTCATCATAGTATAATTTATACCATCTAAATTATACCTATTACCATATTACCAATTTTAAATAGTACATACTACAATCACAAATAACAAAATAAATACCTATGTCTAATATCAATATATATTCATGAATACACTTAAAAACAAAATAAATTATACATTTTATATGTTATTGATTGTTTCCTCTAATAATTAATATGTCCTCTAATATATCACTTGAAAGTGAACTTCTCAAGTCTGACAATATAAATTTTAAGCCGGAAAAGCTACGTTCAACACTAACCTAAAAAACAAATAATAAATTAGTCAAAAATATATAACTATAATTATAAATAACAAATACTAAAAGTTTTATTTAGTGTTCTAAGATTAATAAATTATCTTATTTAAAAAATTAATAAAACTTTTATAATAGCTTAGCTTAGTGTAACCCAGCAAGTCATTGATTTTATAAAAATATACTAATTCTTAATAATTTTGTCAATAAAGTTAATAAGCATACTTGTGTTGCTGGTACTGCCATGAGTATTTGTGCCAGTTCGAATAACTCTGGCTTTGATATTTTGTTTTCTTTCCAATAATTTATCACATCTGCTTTATAAGTTAATCTTTCTACTCTACCAAAGTCTTCAATTTTTTCTCTCATTGACTGTCTTGAAGATGACAAACTTTGTGATTCATTTGATTCGTTCAATGACGGGTTTTGTGAAGATGAACAACTAATGAGAAATTCTTCAAATGGATCTTTGTTATCGCAGATTTGCTCATCAACTTCAATAACCATTTCATTCGTTGATCCAGCTAAATTTTCGTTTAAATTTTGATTCTAAAAAAAAACAAGTATTTTCAAAATTAAATTGTACACCAGGGCTTAAATCTAAAGGTTAGATTTTGGAGCATATGAATCTGCCCCCTAATTATAAAACTTGAATATTTACTAACACCAGATATTGATTCTTTTTAAGTCCAAGTTTTAATAAGATGATCAATTGCTTTTTGTTTTTTTGCAGCTGTTAAAGTACACATAAATCGAGGATCTAAATAAATAGCTGTAAACAAAATTAAATGTTTAAAATAAAATTATAACTTAAGTCCTAATTTAAACATGGTAGGTTATGTCGAATCATGTCACCTGCAACAAATATACTATTGTCCATTAATTGTTCTTGACGATTATTCATAGACTGCACAATAGAATTAGATAACAATGAATTTATTTGTTGAAATTGACTTTTTGTTTGTTGCCAAATACCAAAAAAATCACCAAGTGTCAAATCCTTTTTTTGAAGTCTTTTAGTGGCAAAATAAGCAGGCTCGAGTGAATTTACCTTCATAATTTAAATTAAGTACATTATAAAGTATATTTTTATTGTAATTATTACTAATATTATGAATTACCAAACTACTAATCTTGTCCCAATCACGATTATTTAAAAACAAATTAGAGTTTATTAACTCGTGGTCCTTACAAAATGACTTAAGCTCAATCAGACGATGCAACATTGAATATATAGAACTCCATCGAGTAACAATATCAATTATAGCTTGCTTTAAATTATCCTTCTTTAATAAAGCTGCATAGGATTGTGTTCGAAGTATTTTTACAACCTATTTTTTTAGAACAATTTTTCTTTTTTAAGAAATATCCAAAATATAACTATAATTAATCTTTTAAAGAAAATAGTAACATTCAATTTAAAATTAAAAATTACAAGTAGTCAACATTTTATACATATTGTTATATACCTATTACCTATATTATTATTTACCTATCATATTATTATAAAAAAGAGATTACTATTATTATTTTGTTATTGTTATGTTAGTGTTCAGTTGTTCTAAAATGTATATATTAAAACTAATTGTATATACTTAGGATTATATAAAAAAATGTATTAATTAATTAAAGTTTATATTAATAAAACACACATTACCAATAAACATAATATTATTATGCTATTTACCTTTCGAGCTTTTACAATGGTATTGTTAACTGAAGTTATTTTAAAACCTTGTTCTATACATAGTTGAAAAGTGTGTACACTACAACGAACACATTGTGTTAAATATTCTTCATTTTCTATTTCTAAGGCTGAATATACTTCTTGTTGCAAATTATTATCATTATTTAAATCAATCTCTATATCTGTTATTATGCCTTCAATTGTAGATTCAGATAAAATGTCATGACCATCTATAAAGGAAATACCAAAAATGAAAATGTCCAAATATGTAAAAATTATAAGTTCTGAGACCATTTCTTAGATGTTCAGTGTTTTCAGACTCGATATCTGCTTCAATATCATCTTCATTAAGTATATCATCTTCATTAGCATCATTGAATATCTTAACCATTTTTACAATATTTCTTCCATTGTCACATGTAATTGAATATACTTGTCGATTATCAATATCATACTTCTTCAAAATATTTATCAACTAGAAAGTAAACTTATTTATATTTTGTAACAATATTAAAGAACAAATTTAGTCACTAAACAAGATTTCATTACCACTTTTTTTAGGTACTCAGATGTATGCTTTTCACTTAATTCTGTCATTCCTAATGTCTTGATGTTTAACTTATCATCTTTAATGTATTGCACATTTACACCAATAATTGATCGATTAAGCCTGGTAACACAATCAACCTTCAGTGATACTAACCTTTTGTAGACATCTAACTTAATATTTTTTACTATTTCGGATGCATGTTCTTTTACATGATTTTTTATATTTCTTGAGTTAATTCTAAAATCTATAAATATTATTAAAAATGTAGCTACTATTAAAATAAATATTGATCATTATTATTTAAAATTGTCTGAAATGTGTAGTTGTAGTACATAGTTTCAAACTAACAAGTTTTAAAAATTTAACATTATAAATTAAAATATTTTTAATTTTAATTTTATGCCATTATAGTACATAATTAAGTTATTTATAAATTTATAGGTATAAATACATACACAATTCAATATTCAAATGACTTAAAAGTAAAACAAATTAATTTTACATACTTAGCCTACATCACTTATGCTTATTGTAAAAAAGCTTTACAGATTATATAGTTCTTGTTTAATTAAAATATGCTTACCTCCACCTATTGTATCTAATAAAGGGTCAATAATCATTTTAAATCCACTATCGTCCATAAGTGTAAAAGGTCTTCCATTAATTGTCACTAGTTGTACACAAGCTTCAATTAATTTTTGTTTGCTTAGTGATACATTTGATAATGTCTTTTTTGTGACAATTATCATATTGTCAAGTGGTCCAACCTTTTTTTTCTGTATCTATTGATTAAAATTAAAATATACATATTTTAGAGATTGCCCAAAAAAAAAATTTGTATTTCTGACTTTAAGTTACCTACCTAAATATTATCTTTTATGCTATTATTAATTCATTAAAAAAATAAGAACATTTTTTTAGATATAGGTAGGTATATAGAAATGCTTTCAAATACTTGCAACGGTAGTTTCAAATCATTTAAAATTATATAATTGAAATAGTTAGCATTTTATATGAATTATACTATTGGGTATATAATTTGTATATTGTATAATGTATTAGGTAAAAGCTAGAAATGTAGAATTAATAAGGATTTAGGATATGTACCTAAATTCTAAATAAACTAAAAATTAAGCATCAATTATTTAAATTAAAAAAAAAAGAACATAATATTGGGTAGTAAACTAGTAACATAAAAATTAAGTACCTATACCTACTTGCCTAGATAAAATGTATGAAATATTTAAATGTTATAATGTACTTACTTTTGAAACTGTGGAATTGAAACAACCATCTCTTTTTAATTTTGATCCAGTTAATCTCTCTTTTTCTTTTAATAGCAAAAGATATTCATCTTTATGAAAAACTTTGATATGATTTTCCAAGTTACCAGAGTGACTTCCTGTTCGAATGGGGTTAACACAGTTGGGAATTTGGCAGACACATTCATTTGTACTAATATTAAATTTGAAGTACATTTTCTGTACTGGGTTAGAAATTGTTCTACCCATGATGATTTTCAATATTATTTAGTTTATATACACAATTAAATAAGTAGGTAATAGGTAGTGTAATACATATATTATACACTAGGTATTATAAAGAAAACGTATGTACGTTATAACTATTAGTATATCAGTATAAAATATAAATAGTAAAAATTTGACAAACACCGACGACTGAACAAATCTGAGCAAACTGAACACAATAGTTGAATAACTAGAATGCTATAAATAATAAATTTCGACCGTAGTACAGACAGTACAGTACAATATTATCAGAGTATCACTATTATTAGTAATGAAATTATTCTATTAATATTTAATACTTACTAATTATTATATCTAATGTGGGATCTCCCGGATACGGAATAAAATTAATTCTTAGATTAAATAAAAATAGATCGCGTAGACTAAATATTTCCACGAAACCAGTATCATAATTTATAACTATTGTTAAATAATTTGAAATTAATTATTTCGTTTAATGGAATACAATATATACCGTTTTACGTTATGTTTTGTTAAATGATAAAACATATATTTTGTTAAACGTAACGTTTTGTTTTGTGTTATTTGTTTATTTATGTTTATCGTTTTCCGTTATAATTACGTTTACAAATTTCAATCGTTTTTTGTCAAATATAACGTTATAATCATAACGTTATTATAACTTTTGCAAGCCCTGTTGAAGACCAATAAAAATAACAATATCTATAAGTCGTTCAAGCACTTGTCTTCGATTATGTACTTCTTGAGACCTTTTTGCCATGACATCACGATTTATAATACACTCAATATCTTTATTTAATTGAAAACGGACTGCAGTACATGATGAATTCTGATGGAATATTGAATTTTCATGTCTCACTATATCACGATAAAGGCATTTTTGTAATTTAATATCAGATTCATACCCACTTATGAACTTTGATTCTCTTTCTCCAACATTAACTGGCTTTCCATAAGCCATACAATTAGAACAATATAAACAATTTGTTTCTATACAATAAGATATCCATTTTATTTGAATCACTTCGCCATTTGGCAACTCTTTATAATAAATTCTTTTAAAATTAAGTTTACCTTTAGTAGTCATAGGTTGTATTGGATGCTTAGAGAAGAAATTATTTTTAATAGCAATGGAATCATTTCTTGAAGGGCGAATAAAATTTATGATATTAGAATTTTCATTCATGTTATCTGCATTGTTTTCATTAAAATCATTGTTATCCATACTAGTATGTTCAAGCATTTCATCAGTTTTAGTATCTGTGGTACACGACTGCAAGGTGATGTGATGTGTTAGGTACGTCGTCACGTGTACCGGAGCGTATTTAAGAAGAATATTTTTATTATAAACTAACAACTTTTTTAACACGGGTAAACAGAAATAATATAAATAATAAGTCGTCGACACTGGCACTCATACAACTCGGTCTGTGTCCGCGACTACACTAATTAATAATTATATGATTCGCGCGATACCACGCCGATCGTTCGGACCCGTACGGTTATCAACGGTTATATCGACATAATCGTCATCCAGTCGGGCGGACGGCGGCTTGGTATAAGCGACAAATCACGAATATACAAATATAATAATAATAATATAGCACAATATCAAGATCATACATATACTTATGAATATTTAATTACCACAGTCGGCCTTCCTGATAAACTATTGGCGTCCCGTCAAACATACACATACATTTAATAACACAATAAAACAGTTTTTTTTTTTTTTCAATACAATTAGCTAATAATAATTATAATAATAAATCACTATAACAGTAATAATAGCCCCTTTTCTTTTTTTTTTTTTACAAATTTGACATAATATAATAATTATATAATATTTATAGATTTACATTATTTGCATACTCGCTTCAAACGGTCAAATCCTATTATCCCGCTAAATGGTGTTTGTCCCAACTGTTCCCCTTCTACGTCCGTGGTATCCGTCGTACCTTAACTCTCGCACTATCTGGTACGGCCCATTATATTTAGGTTCTAGCTTTCGACTTTGTCCCGATGCCGGTGCCTCCCACTTAATTAACACCAAGTCTCCTTTCTGAAACCTTTCAGGTTTCTTTTCTCTTTGCGTTATCTTACGTAATTCTTTTTCTCTATTTTTTCTTAGTGCCTCGGTTGGGTCGACTTCTTTGTTCATTGTACCTTTATCCTTATTTATTTTCGATACCTCGCTCACCAACGGATTATCAACGCGGCTAGTGATCTTAAAACGGTACACCACGTCGGACGGCGTGCAACCGGTTACTCTATGCTTACTGTTATTAATTCCCCACTGTACTTCCATCGACCTTAGGTCCCAATCGGCGTTATCGGGATTTTTGGTCGTCATCGCCAAACATCTTACAGCTATTCCGTTTATTATTTCGGCCTGACCATTGCTACGTGGACTTTTTGACGATATTTTTACGTGATTTATATTTAACTCGTGACAGAATTTTTCGAATATCGCTGCCGTAAACGCGGTACCTCTGTCTGTAATTATTCGTTCAGGCCTACCATACGTACACACAAACTCGCGCATATAGTACACAGTTTCAATAGCCGTCACATCTTTTACGGCGCGCAATACGACATACTTGCTAAACCCGTCTACTATTGTAAGGATATATTTATTATCTCTTTCTGTCATAACGAAAGGTCCTACATGATCGAGGTGTATCACCTGAAACGGTTCACTGCCTTTATCTAACGGATGCCAGTACAATTCTCTTTGTTTTGGTACTTTATAAAACATACAGTTTACGCATCTATTGACATACTTCGTCACAAATTCTCTCATTTTTAGAAAATAGAAATTTTCTTTTATTTTAGATAATGTCTTATCTATCCCGAGATGTACTAACTCTCGATGAGTAGTACTAACAACATCGTATCTGAGATCGGTCGGTAAATACAATCTCCACCTTCCCCCCGTTATTCGGTATAACCTACTATTTTCTCTCACGTATTTATCTTTCGTGGTAGGGTCATTAGCCTCCACTCTTGCAATCGTCCCCGCTACCTCCTTGTCTTCCTTTTGTAATGCTGCCACCCAGTCGGTTGTTATTTTTATCCCAAATACGTTTAAACTAGCCACCTCTATTGATTGTTCCGATTCTACAGGGCTCCTACTTAGGGCGTCAGCAATTAAATTTCGATCACCTTTCAAATGTTTTATTTTATATTGGTATTCTGATAACTTTATAAACCACCTGCCTATCCTAGGATTTAAATCACGCTTGTCAGCTAAAAGCTTTAAACTGTTACAATCTGTTTTAATTACGAAACAAATACCTATCAAATACACACGAAACCGTTCCAATGCGCTTACTATCGCCAGAGCCTCTAATTCGTACGAATGGTACTTCGCCTCGTCTTTTGTTGTTTTCCGACTAAAATAACTAATAGGGTGCATTTTTGCGTCCTCAGTTTGTCGTTGCATTAATACTGCTGCAACACCATGTTGAATCGCGTCGGTGTGCACCTCCGTATAAGCATTCGGTTCGTACATCGATAAAATAGGTCGACTCGTAAGTGACTTTTTTAACAGTTTAAACGCTTCATCTCGCTCTTTAGTCCATTCGAAACGTGTATTTTTACATAACAGGTCGGTTAACGGTCGGGCAATCACGGCAAACCCTTTCACAAATCTACGAAAATAGCTTGCTAGTCCTATAAACCCGCGTACCGCTCTCACATTATTTGGCACGGGAAAATTTTCTACTGCTAATATTTTTCGGCGCCCCGGTTCTATACCATTTTTACTAATTTCGAAACCTAAATATTCGAGCTTTTGCATAAAAAATCTACATTTTTCTAATTTTATTGTTAAACCTGCCTCACGCAATGATTGTAATACTAATTTTAATTTTTCGAGACCGTCCCCTAAACTTTTACTCGGAATGATAATGTCATCTAAATAAGCCAGGGCGACTGTGTACAATAATTTGCCCAAGGCAGCAGTTATCATTCGCGAAAAAATTGCGGGACAATTAGTTGGACCAAATGGCATTCGCTTAAATTGGAAGTGGCCGTCGGGCGTTACAAAATAAGTTTGCGCACGCGTATTTGCGTCATTAATCGGTACCTGATAATAACCGCTAAAAAGGTCTAAACTAGTAAAATAAGTATTACCGTGCAGTCTGTCCAGTTGATCATCAATCCTCGGCAACGGGTATTTGTCCGGTACCGTCTTCTTATTTAATTCACGATAATCCACACACATGCGGACGTCACCGGTCTTCTTCTTTACCAGTAGTATAGGGCTGGCGTACGGCGATTCACTGTCCTCGACTATGGCCGCTTCTTTCAGCTCGTCTATGATATCGCGTACTTGCTCTCGTTCTTTGTATGAAATCCGATATGGTCTGTACACCACTGGTCGTTCGTCCTTGAGTACTAACTTCATTTCGGTTAAATTAGTACACCCTACTTGTCGCAAGTTTCGTGCTATCAAGTCTATATACTCGTTTAATTATGTTAGTATTTCGTCAACTTGATCGGCCGCGAGGTCGCTTACGATTTCCTCGGCCAATACGGGTTCCTGGTTTATTTCGCGATTACTTTCTTTATTTTTTGAGACCACTTCGTTGAACAGTACCCCTCTCGTCACCGTATCACCCTTTTTAATTGTAAAATCTTCGTCGGATAAATTTACCATCGGCACTACCGCGCGTCCCTCTCCGTCAGTTGAAATCAAACAACGCGGCACCATCTGCCTGGTAGCACATATCCCTCCTTCGACACATAAGTCACGATCCGGAAATTTTGTGACTACAGTGATGTGTCCAACATGATTTTTAGGAATAACAAGTGCTTCCTTGGCCCAAATCGGCGTTTTGTCGGCGTGTTCCGATGCTTCTACAGGCGCGACTTCTTCCACGCGTAATTCGTTACAAATACAATAACGAACCTTACAATAACGACATGAGGCTGTTCCGTGAAAGGATGACCAGCTAAAAATGAAATTTCTTGTACATCGTCCGGAACAATATTTACTGTGACGTATGCGCTCACTTTATCAATAATTATAGTAGTCTTGAAACGGCCTAACGAACTTACTCGACCGAACCCGTAACCGACGAATTCGTCCCGAGCACTATCGTCATAACTAATATTTAGTCGATCGGCTTCCGACTTCCGCATCGCAACACACGCAGCACCCATATCAATATATGATTGTACTCGTTCGCCATTTATTATAGCGGTTTTAAAATATTTATTCTGACTCGCCGTTTCGCTATTTAATCGTAGTACCGACCGCTGTTTTCCGCTACCATTCATCATTGACGAGGCTTGCGGCACAGCATTTGATGTGTCGTTTGCGCTCGGTTTATTGGTACGGCATTCGTTTGCTTTATGTCCAGGTTTGGAACACCGAAAACAAGTCACATTAGGTTTTTTTGTACATTCTTTTGACGTATGTCCGGCAACACGACATCGAAAGCAAATCAGTGATATTTTGTTCGGATTACTCGTTCCCGTTGTACGCATATTATGTTTCGCAACTGGATTTTCGTTCGATTTGTGTACATTTTTTTCCTTATCGCGTTCGATTTAATCATTCGCCGATATCAAATGTGGTAATAAATCTGCCGGTTTTTTGTAATTGGATAGTGGACCCAAATAATCCCGGTATCGATCGTTTCCGATACCACGGACCACCCATTGTATTTTTTCATTATCATCCATTCCAGCTCGATTACATCTAGACAATTTTTCATAGAAATACTCAATCATATTTTGACCCGATTTTCTAGAATAATTTTGAGCGTTCAGTCTTATTCGTAAGACGTCTTCATTTGTCGACGGAAAATTTTCTTTTAACAGTGGTACCCACTGTTACCACGTTCGTTCTTCTCTCGGCAAACTATCTCTCCACAGTCGAGCTACTCCCGCGAGTTTTGTCAGCGCAAAATGTTGGACCGCAACATCGTCCCACTCGTATAGGACAGCATACTCTTCTACTTTATCGATCCACTTATCGATCGTCAGCGCGCCGTTCACAGGATCAAATTCCGGTACCACCATTGCTATATCCGCCAAATATCGTCGATGTTGTGTTGTCGTATCGCTATCACCATATTTATTACTCTCAGTCATCGCGCACATGCGATAATTTCAACTCTATGAGTAATTAAATATATATATAGCACGAACAACAACTCGCTCCGCTGAGCCACTAGCTGATATCGGGTAAATATCACAAACGCGTCGTCGGACAGCCCCAGCTAATTTTAGCCTTGCCTTCGCACACACGGTACGAAATATTATGACTGGTGAAAATATTGTGTAAATAATATTCACCCCAAAAAAAAAAATCGCACTCGCGTTATACAAACGCTTTATATATATGATGTATGTATATATATATATAAAAGAGACTAAATCGAGTATAGCGCACACACACGACCGATTTATCGCACAATTATTTCTATAAGAACCCCACACCTGAACTGTGGTACACGACTGCAAGGTGATGCGATGTGTTAGGTACGTCGTCACGTGTACCGCAGCGTATTTAAGAAGAATATTTTTATTATAAACTAACAACTTTTTTAACACGGGTAAACAGAAATAATATAAATAATAAGTCGTCGACACTGGCACTCATACAACTCGGTCTGTGTCCGCGACTACACTAATTAATAATTATATGATTCGCGCGATACCACGCCGATCGTTCGGACCCGTACGGTTATCAACGGTTATATCGACATAATCGTCATCCAGTCGGGCGGATGGCGGCCAGATATACGCGACAAATCACGAATATACAAATATAATAATAACAATAATAATAATATAGCACAATATCAAGATCATACATATACTTATGAATATTTAATTACCACATATCTATTAACAAAATTATTTATTATAATTTTATTTTTCAAATTTAAAGTAAATTATTTTAATAAGTACTTACCATTGTTTTCATTAAAATCATTGTTATCCATACTAGTATGTTCAGGCATTTCATCAGTTTTAGTATCTATTAATAAAATTATTTATTATAATTTTATTTTTCAAATTTAAAGTAAATTGTTTTAATAAGTACTTACCATTGTTTTCATTAAAATCATTGTTATCCATACTAGTATGTTCAGGCATTTCATCAGTTTTAGTATCTATTAACAAAATTATTTATTATAATTTTATTTTTCAATTTTCAATATTAATTTGCTTAGACATCTGTCTGCAGACTACTGTTTTTAAGTCTGGCTATTATTTTATGTTACCAGTTACCAGTTACCACCCACACCTCCCCACAACATTCACCTAGGTCCAAAATTCATAATTTTATTTTATATATAATGCAGATTAAGATTAAGTATGATTTTAAGTTAACATTGTTTTATTATCCCATAAATTTTAATAGTGAAATAAAATAAAAATTTGAGTTTTTTTTATTTGCTAACTTCACCAACTTTGATCTGTTATTGGTATTATTGTTTTTAACACTTAAAATTACTTTAGAATATCTACATATTAATATATATTTAGAAATTATGTTAAAGTTATTTTCTGTATAGGTACCTACTAAAGACTGCAATTACTGAATTATCTACCTAATACATTAACTTTGTTTTTAAATTTTTTTATATTTAAATTTGTTATAATAATTTTGCAAGATTGCAATAAACATATTTTATTTGTTTCAAATTTTTATATTATAATTTTTCTAACTTTGCAAATATCAATTGCATTAAATCATCCTTTAGGTATATTCATGTCTTTAAAACTGTGGATTTGCAAATTTCTATTGTTATTATTAAAATGGCAGTGTATATTTTAGTCTAAAAAAACAAGAGATTCTTATTTACTGCATACACAATATCCAAAATAAAATCCAAAAAGTCTTAATCAACATGTTTAAAACTTACTTTTCGTACTATTCGCAGCAATCTCAACACGCTGCACTTGTTCCAGAGTAGGAAAACTTATTTTTTTTTGATGTGGTGATGATTGGATCGCTAATAATGCTTTTTTATTTCTTTCTGCCTTTTTGCGGCCCAGATTATATATACGTTTCATGATCATAAATTAATTGCACACATTCACGGTAAATAAATTAACAATAGACAACAGTATAACATCAAATATAGGTATCGCATAACAATTAACAATAACTGACAGCACGCGAGTACACGACTACAGCAGTCAGATTAATAAAATAACAAATCAATAATCATAGCTGTGTACATAATATTATCCTAGTTATGTTAGTCGACAATATTTTTATAAATAACTATGGTCGATGGGATGCGATAATATTATTTATAAATAATAACATTATAATAATATTATAATATAAACGCGAAGCCAGCGCGATGGAAATCATTCGTTTAAAAATAAATTATGAAACTATTGAAACGTTCGGGGAGCGCGTATAATGGCCGAAAATATATTAGCCGATCCGTATTCTAGCCGAAAAATATTTCAGCCGAAAAATAATTGGTTGGACAAGTAAATTAGCAGAACCGTATTTTAGCCGAAAAATATTACAGCCTAACGTATTTTAGCCGAAAAATATTACAGCCGAACGTATTTTAGCCGAAAAATATTTCAACCGACAGTATTTTAGCCGAAAAATATTTCAACCGACAGTATTTTAGCCGAAAAATATTTGATCCGACAGTATTTTAGCCGAAAAATATTACAGCCGAAAGTATTTTAACCGACAAATATTTGCTCCGACAGTATTTTAGCCGAAACGTATTAAAGCCGAATTTATACCGATAAGCGTTATCATAATCAGTTTTTTTAATTTATTAAGTGATACTGTGATAGTACACAATATAAATTTAATATTTTACATACATTATACAATAGATTAACTATTAAGTAATAAGTATATAAAGTTATATAAAATTACATGTTCAACACTTAAACAACCTTTTTGAAAATAAAAACGCCGCAGTGGCATTGTTAATAATACTTGATGGAAGTACAATAACCACACAGAAAACTATGACATTTTATTATCAACTAACAATAACAAATTAGCCAATTAACATTATTTAACAAAAAAGGGATACTTCATACTTATAAGTTATAATATAAAGCAAAAAGAGTTTTATGTTGTAGGTATATAATTATTGCTAGAACTAGACAGCTCTAAAAGCTTAAGAGTTAAGACTGACAATTCTCTAGAGTCTAGACTCTAGAGGGTGCATGGATGGTCCTCTAGACTTGCATTTATTTAAACTATAAGTTATACAAGTATATGCTGTATCAATCTCTGTCAATATGTATTATGTACTTAGGCAGGGATATGTATCCAACCATTAGAACATCATGTCTCACCTTTGCTGAAATATATTATATTGTTTTCAATTTTTAATCAATAATATCTTCTTGTATTATAACTATTTGAATGTACATATCTATTAGGTATAGTTTTTCTTATTTGTTTGTTTTAGAATAATAAACATTGTTTTACTCTCTATCACAAGCTTGCTTAAAAAAAAAATTTAAGTAAAAACAAGTATAAGGTGGTAAGAAACAGCAATTTAATTTTTGTTTCTTATCAATTTGAGCATTTATATATATGCAAATGGATGCCCTTAACGGCCTAATATCTTTTAATTTTAATTTTAAATGGAACTGCCAGTCGAATAAAAAATGCCACCCAAAATTATTATTTTCAATAATAATAAAGAATAAAAAGGGAAAATATGTATAATTAATTCAGAGCCTAACTGCAAAGTGCAAATCATATATATTAATATATAAATAGATATATATACCTATTTAATATTTATATGTCTATGTTTGTAGACATTATTTTTTTAAATAATTGTTTAATATGCTGTCAGCGCCAAAAAAAAATTCTTAACTAGTAACAATCACTGATAAATAGATTTTAAACACTTGGGAGGATTTTAATTTTTCTCTGCTCTCAAATTTGACATCCAGTGTACTCACCAAACATTAATCAAAGTTATATGTATAGTTATTATGTATTTATATGCAATTTAATTAAAAATAAGTGTGGGTACCTATTCAAAGAATGACATAAAAACCATGGAAATAAATACCACAAAATATAATAATTAAGTACTTTTGTTAAACTATTCATTCATTTATAATAAAACCTTAAATCACATATTTTGAAGGTCAGAGATTAGAGTAAACTGGGTTTAATTGGGTATGTATTAAAAAAACGACACAATAGGTTATAATATTAAAACTTACTTATAGTTTATATGCACTACTGCACTAGGTATATTACTACAATGCTCTGAGACTATTATATCCATATATATTATAGGATAACTGAATTTCCTGCATATGAATTTTCCTATGAAATATACTGTTTTAGTTTTTTTAGTTTCTATGATACATCTTTCATGTGGTTAAACAATACTAATTCATTTTATTCCTGATTTTGACAAGCCTCCAGTCAGTACCTACCTACCTACTCATTTTTTTAATTTGAACCTTTTTCACATCATACAAATGCACAATAAACCATTAAGGAAAAGCAGTGTTGAGCCCAGATAAATATAATTTCATCTAGGTAAAGATAAAGATAAATAAATTATTATTTTTTCATTTATGCATAGTTTACTGTTTATTGTAATTCATAAATCATAAGCATATCCAATTTTAATATGTTTAATCTAAATATTGGTTAGTTTTGCTTTTGGTAAGTATTGGTTAGTTTTTTTGGAAGTTCCAGTTCATAATACTAATTTATTAATCACTCCAATAAATATAAAATAAGGTACCTATGTCCTATACCTATTTAAAAATCATATGTTAAACAAATTAGGCAATCGTGGCTTAGGTATATTATAATTTGTAACAAAATTAAAATATAAAAAATATTAAATGTACATAAAAAAAATTTAAAAACATAATTTTTGAGATCTGCAACATAAGAGCATTTCAAATGTGTTGTCTTTAAAAACCTGTACGGCCCAAATCATTCATTAGATATTGTTCAGAGTTGGTATGATAATAATTTTTTAGAGTCAAACCTAAAAAAGTCTAACTATATATTATTTAATCTTAGATCTGATTCAGTTAACATACATAATCTTATATATGTCCACATTCCATTAATTGTAAAAATAAAATTGTATCATGTAATTGTCAACATATTCAAAGAGTAAATCATATTAAATATTTAGGGTTAATATTCGATGAAAAACTAAAATAGAATTATCATGTAGATAAATTGGTAATTACTATCAGAAAACTATTTTATAATTTTAAAAGCTTAAAATAGGTTTTAGATATTAAATATCTGAGAAATATATATATATATATATATTTTAGTTCAGTCTTTAGTTTACTATGGATTGCCTTTTTGGGGTGTTACCTATAAAGATTATTTAACTCCGTTAAATACAACTATTAATACAGTTTAATAAAAGTTATTAACTAGAAGCCTTTTTTATACCCAACAAATCAGTTATACATTGACTTTAATGTACAACGCATATCAATATTATATAATAAATCATTACTTTTACTTATATATAAATACAGACATTGTTTAAATACGATAGATCATAATTAATAATTATAATACTAGAAACATAAGCGTGCGCACGGGGTAGTCATGGTAGGCACTTGACTACTCTGCGAACTTCCCTTCCCTTAATATTAACTTTTATCATAATAATTGATAGTCAATCATAAAATACTTTTTACTATGGTAAATGTAGTTAAATTAGGTAACCCCATCAAAATTAGTTTGTATAACTTCGGTGTGAATATGAATATATATATATATGTAATATGTGTGTGTGTGTTAATGTATTATGTTTATGTACTTATGTCTTATATTATGACTACCCTGCCAGGAATTCTGCGCACGCTTATGACTAGAAATAAATATCATTCTAATCTTAATTCTATTACATTTTATAAGACTGTAACATCTCAGAGTCCTATTTACAAATGTACATTACTGTGTCGTAAATTAAACTTAAATCTTTTTAACTTTAATATTATTAACTCATTAAAATTATATATTAAACTTAACCAGTTTGACAATATTACACTTAATTATGATTTATTAATCTTTTCCTTTCTTTTATTCTTTTGTTTTATTTTTTATTTTTCCTATTTAATTATCTTATATTATGTTGTTATACGATTCTTAGTTTATCGTTTATTTACTAAATGTTATATGAAACTCTCATTTCTTAGCATAAGCTTTTAGCTTTTTAGAAGTGAGCCAATATAATCTAAATATATCTGTTATATTTACTATTTTAATTGTTTTAAAATTACTACTTATTTTTCTCATGTACTATAAAAAAATATTATTATATAATAGTAAAAACAGCATAGAGTATATTAACTGATAACTCTATGGAAAACAGAGAAAACAATTTATTGATAAATGATAACCATGAACTGATAATTATAGTCGATTAAATAGGGAAAATAAGGTGTTCTGGTTATTGGTCAAGAAAACTTTTTTTTAATGAAAAGAGGATAAACTTACTTGGATACATTTAAACTGAAGTAAGAAACAGTTAATAACAATAAATTAACTATTACTTATGTATCTAATTAAACAAAAACAAAATAATTTTTAACAATTTATTTTATTTATTCAATTTTATATTAATATATGACTTGGTTTTGAATGTTACCAAATTCTTATAGTACCTGTAAAGTGAGAATTACACAAAGGACAATTCTCTCGTTCTAACCTTGGCACACAATCGACACACAGAACTCTATGCCCACACGGTATAAGTGCATGTGTTCTCACACCATCTCTACACACAACACATAGATCCTCTTCATTTCTACGAGGAAACATGGTTGCAATATTTTGAGGAACAGGAGCATATGGTATTTCTTGTTCTTCATCATTACCATATTGCTCCTCCCAAATTGCCAAGGCCAAATCCTCAGGTACAAAGAAATCTGCCTCATTATATTCTTCTTCTGGATCTAATAACCAGGTAATGATGAGATATTATATTAAATTAAATATAAAAAAATAATAATATGTAGGAAGTAAGAAGATAATTACTCAGTATATTATTGACAGCTTGATTTTCAACCTCTGCTGGAACTTCTTGTTCAGGATCATTTACTGGAATATCAAATAATATGTTATATATAAACTATGGTAAGAAAAATACCTAGATCATTGTCAATGACATAAGTTAAGTTTACATTTTTACATTTTAGGAAGGTAGTATAAGTGGAAGATTAAGTTATAACTTACTTTCTGGATTATCAACAACATTATTATTCAATTGAAGATCTTCAACGACCTCAACTACAGGTGCATTAATCACATTAATATCAGCCTCTTCTTCAGAATCTATAGATAAGTTAAAGACCAAAGCTATTTATATGTAGATAAAATACTTAAGTTATTATAATGTATATAATATTAGTTATTAATGTCTATTTATTAATATTAATTAATATTATTCATGGATAAAATAGGTACCTACATTTTAGTTTTTTTAAAGTTTTAATCTCAACAAGAATAATAATTTAAATTTGAAACATAAATAATTATTTCATAAAGCAATAATTTTATATCATTTTGTGAGGACCATAATGGTCCTTAATAAAATACTAAGAAATCATGTAAAATGTACATGCTATATGATATTTAAATATAGCTACTTGGATAATTGATTTTACTCTATATTATACTATAGGTACCTTCACTTTCATCTTGCCAATTCAACTCTCTTGTTAAGTAACCATCCACACAGTGTGAGCACTGTATCAAGAACTCTTTAATTGTAATTGCTCCTGTGGTAAGTAGAACTGTTGCATGTTTAATACGTAGACTATTTAATATGAATTTAATTTTTGTGTTGCGTGTTGTAGCCATTCCTGCTGCCAATTGATTCACCACAATATGTTGCTTCATTGATAAGTTTTTCAAGTGTTCTAGGTAGGTAAAATCAACATTTAATTTTAATTATTTATTTCCGTGGAACATTAATTTTAATTTTATAATATTCATTACCTAACCTATATTTACACACATATATGGTTTTAATCATTTTCTTATAATAGCAAATAGCAATTACAATTTATAAGGTGTTGGATTATATGCTCTTTAATCCTTCTAAATATTATGCACAAATATATAGTTACTAAATTATTAATTAAAGCAACATTCATTTTAACACAAATTCTATACAATAAGTGACTAGGTACCTACTATTAATTACCGGTATTTTTTTTTATATGTACCTATTGTAAATTTGGGTAGATACTATAAAAAATTGAATACATTTTATTTATGTTAAAATTTATGATTAATTTATTATTAAAAAAAAAAAAAAACTATTTAGTTTCAATATTTATGTTTTATCAATTATATTTAATCAGTTATATCTTAAGAATTACAAATCCTTCCTAATTTTGTTAAAAAAGGCTTCCTATGCTAAATATCAATATGCATTAAAGATGTATATGCCTATTACACTATCTCGATTTAAAATAAAAAAAAAACAGAAATAGTAGGTAAAAAAATTTTAAAAAGTAAAAATAAATAAAATTCTATGATTTAAGTAATTATTTTCTTTAGATTTTTTCTTTTTATAGCTAAAATAACTAATACCTAAATACATATTATAATTATACAACTATTTCTGTGTCACTATATAGAAATACATAATTCTAAGATTTAATTATTAATAACAAAAGCTAATTATTGTTAATTATAAACATTTTATTTGTTTTCAGCTTCTCCCCGAAGAAGATATATACAATTTTTATTTTTTATCCACATTTTACTATTTTTTTTAATTTGAAAAATTAGTAAAAAAAACTCACCCAACATTCTCCACAAATTTGGGTGTGTCACCTGAAAAGTCTGTTTAAGACTGGAATGGAAACTTTCAATATTGTTATTGGTGCGCCGTGGTTGATTGAATACTGAAAAGCACTCTGGACCTTTTCGAGTGAGCCAAAAACTGTAGAAATTAAAAACTATTAGATTGTTTTGAGAATTTATTTTTCCAATCAATAATATATAATTTAACTCAATAGCTTATATACAATTTACCTATTAAAATATGTAAAAAATCTTGGCATCAAAACATTATTATTTTGGGCATGGATTTTAATCTCTTGAAATCCCTCCTCAATTTGATGATGAGGCAATAGTGCTAACACTGCGCACATTCTTAGACACATTTTTGGTTCTCTCTCTTGCTGTACATAATTTGAGTAGCCCATTTTTTTAATATTTTTCTGCAAACTCTAAAATAAATAACTTTAATAATATATACAATGTGAAGACTTAAATATAACAACTGATACAAAAATAATTTCAAACCTGTACAAAATGGAACCAGCAAGAATATACCATTGCTTCTGGATATATGTCGGAGAATACGTTGCGTAGTGCAGTCTCAAAGTCAATCATAATAGACAATGGTCTGACTTCAGGAAATTTTGAATGGAATCTTTCCAACACTTTCCTGTATGAAGCTTCAGTCTTAACTTCCATTAAAACAAAGCATACAGGTATAGACTAAACAAAGCATGTATATGGATTTATTCGTATAATTAATTGGAATGATTGGTAATTAATAGTTATAATATTTTACATGATTTTGCAGGATCAAATGTAACATAAAGAGTTGTCTGCAATGGGGAATTGATGGAACTACTTTGAAAGTAGCGTCAGCGTGTAGTTCTGTGGCACCCTGATTAACTACAGAACTAATAATTTCTTGGCACGCAAACATGACACTATACTTTCCGTTACTATCCACTATCCATTCTTGGTAGAATGTCGAATTATTACATTGATACCTATAAATGAGGTACTTAAATTACAACAATCAGTAATTTTAAATTGTATTAACTATATAATCGTACCTGTTAGCGTTTAAATCTAAATATTCGCCCAGCTCCCGTAGTGTGGATGGTAATCTTGGACTAACACTTCTTCTGGCCTGCCGCATGTAAGACTCTGCTGTTGGCCAACTATAATTTAAAGCAGCTTCCTGGTTTCTATCAAATTTGCATTTCACAAAAATATTATTTATATTTAAGAATTTTAAAGTGCATTATAAGTTATCCTTACCTAACTGATTCCTCATCGTATATAACTTTTAGAGCTTTAGTCTCTGTCTTTGACCTTTCAATTAAAGTTGTCCTAAAACGTTTTATAAGTTGTTGCTTATTAAATGTTGGACCATAAGCTAAATGTGTGTGAACTTTATTTGGTATGATGGTGCCGTTTTCCAGTTGGATTAGTGTCCCTTTACAGTATACATTAGGTGTTGCACAGACATAGTAACTGTAATACCGTTTTACATGTATTTCTATAATTTTTTAATAATAAAAAATTGAGTGTGACTTACCGTTTACCACCAATGGTTTTATTGATTTTATAGTAGAATCCGTCGTGTTCCATTTTTAAAAAAAAAAGTAAGCAAACAATGGTAAAATAATTTTTACGGGATAAAAATATTTAAAAAAACTGATCAAATAAAATAGGACTGTTTTAATGACCAAATAACACGTACAATGATGCAGAGACAAATGACAATAAATCGAGAATTAGGTATACATTCGTAAATATTCCACATTTATCAAATAAAAAAATAACAATGAGCTAAAAATAAATATGGTTTTTATTTTTAGTGAGTCATAATTGACTCCAGGATAAATAATGCCTATTTTTTTTACGCATTGGCAATTGCTATAATATATTGATATCTTTTCGGCTAAAATATCCAAGATTTTACGTGCCGCCATATTATAATTACCATTACTATTAAAATAACCGCATAAGTAGGTAATTTAATACAATATGTGCGTTGAATTGTTAGTCGACATTCAGCACATAAATATTTTTATAACAACATATATATATTTATATATGGTATAGGTTTTTGTTAACCCTAACAGCGATTGAAAGACAAAATAAATATAATATATTTTTCAACTTCATTGTTTTCATATTGACTAGGTATTTAGTTTTAACAATATACGTCATGCAATGTAACAGAAATATCTGACAAACGAAATAACTTATGTTCTGATCAATATTTATAATATTTTTGTTTTTATATCATACGTATAGCCGTATAGGTATAACATAAAAATATAACATCTTTTCGTTCTATTTTCAGTATTAAAAATTGAAAAAATCGTCCTATGGGCTATGACACGTACAGACTGCAGCTTCAATAAATTATTGATAAAAATAAAATCGGGTAAGTGGATGTCGCTCTGCTGTACAGTAGGTTACAATAATATCATTGTATAAGAAAAACGATTCTGAGCGGAGACGGTATGTCAGTCTGGGTAAAAGAACATAAATATTACATTTCGTCCAAATTTGAATTTAAAATGTCTGTAAAAAAAAACTGTGTTTATGTATTTTTTAGATTTTTTGGTTACAGTATGAACTATTTATGAGGATCTTTGTTTTAAATTTTCAATCCTTAGTTATAATAACTGAATATTTTATATTTTTTTAATTACAGTGATTGATAATTTTCGATATTTTGATAAATTTTGTCAAAATTTTCACATTTACATATAATATATACAACATACATAGGTATATAGATCTAAATAATAATTTCATTACATAGGTACCTACTTATTTTGATAAATATATTATTATATTAACATATTTTTTGGTGATATAAAATTATATATAATCGTAAAAAGGTAGGTAGAGTAATTAAAAACATTTTAGAAGTGAAGAAAAGGGTTGAAGTTTGAATTTCCGAAGATGCTCACTCAGAGTCTTTTATTATATTCCCGGGCCTAATAATGGATGTTTTTATCTAAAATGTTCCATACAACAACACATCATTAATTAGTTTATTTTAAATTATTTAGTTTTAGTTATGTGTTCATAATAAAATAACCAATAGTTTATACAACCATACGAGTATCTATAGGTAAACCTCGTCACTGATTAGTGCAAATGTGTACCTAATGTATTATCGATATGAATATTAAAATTTCTTTATATTAGACATTATAAATATTATGTTAATATACTTTACAAATTATATTTCTATAATGTATAGAATATAGATTTTTTATTTCTAAAACACTAATTCAACACTCACAACTTTAGGGAATGGGTCCCTAAACACATTGGCTATTAACGAAACATTAAGTAATAGGGATAATACATTTAAATCACAACAAATTCAGTAGATACCAATATAGTAGTATATCCACCTGTATATATTAAATCGTGTCACAGTTAATAACTATTTTTTTAATCTTTAATATTTTTAAAACATTTAGTTTTGTAGGTATACCTACCAACCTATCTGCCTACAACATTTTGAAAGACTTGTTTTGTTTTTAGACATTTTAATATTTACATACTAAGAGACAAAAGCTAATAAAATCATATAATTATTATGTATTACTATAATAGTATATAATTTTTAATACTAAATTATAAACGGTTTTCAGCTCTTTTTAAAAGAGTAAATTCATATGCATGGATTTCGTGTGGCATGTATTTATAACTACAGTTTAAAAATAATTACCATTAGTTTTACAACTTGGGTATACAACTTGGAGATTTAGAAAACTTTATTTTCGTGATATCGTGTTATTAAAATGTGTTAATGTAGATATTATACTAATGTAAGTTGATCCAATGTGTGAATAGTACCTATGTAAGTTTTTACATGGTAAAAAAAACTCATGTTAGCTCCTATACATTAACCACGTTAATCTGTGATAATTGGAAGTTAGGGTATGTATAGTAGTTTGGGCCCCCACACGAACATGTTCAGTGGGGCACATTATTTTCTTGAAGAATCAATAAAAATAGTCTATAGAAGGGATGGGCAACTGGCGGCCCACGTACCTCTTTTTTCAGGCCTACGCTACATTTTCAAATTAATTTTTAAAAATATAAAATGTTGACATAGTTAACATAAGCTAATAGATTATCACTTTAAGTGATTCACTTATCAGCAGGGGCGTCATTGGGTATACATATCGCAGGGTATACATTGGCGGCCCTATTTTTCCCCTTATCATATTATTGGCCTGCAGCCTCAATTTTATGCTGGCGTCAATGTATCAGTTAAATTGAATTGAATATGATATAAAAATATTTTATAGACGACACTGTATAATCTACTAGTCTAGATTACATAATGGCATATCGAATAAAAAAAAAGTAGCTTGCTGATTACTAATTAAATCTAAATGAAGAACAAGTTCTAGTGGGAGCATAGGGTTCTATTTTTATTATAATAGGCATTTTGCAGATTTATTTTTTAACCTTAGTAATGTTAGAAATAACTCCAAAATGGCTACATTTAAATTTTTATTATTATAACTGTGGTCTGGTGGTGGAAAAATGAGGCCTCATAAAGTCATAACAAATTTGGCGGCCCTATATTAAAACTGAAATGGCGCCTCTGCTTATCAGTTTAGTCGTGATTATACTATTGCTGGTATTTAATATCTCGGCTGGCTCGCTAGAATTGGCACGATAATAACTTTGAGTTGCCCACCTATGGTCTATAATACAATAGTGAATAGATGTTTATAAGACAAGTATATTATTTTTATAATATATTAGCTGTCCAGACACGGCGTTGCCCGCGTATTAGTTTGTTTTTTGGCATTTTCGTAGGCTGTGTATTATTGTTATTAGGTATAAGAAAATATTTTTATTTTTTTTTAATTTGTAGTTTATTAGTGGTTACGGAGATCAATAGATCATAGAGTATAGTAAACTATTGAGTATGTCAAATTAATATTCATATAATGTCACTAATAATAACCAAAATTAATAATAAACAAAATCAAAGAGTAAAATATTTTTTTTTCTGTAACCTAGCGTCCTAGCGATTTATTGAATTCAATTTAACATTATAGCAACAGATCAGTTTCGTAACGTTTTACACAAAAGTATGTCAATTTTTTAAAAAAGTTAAAAATATATTAAAAATTTGAAATAAAAATTATCCTATCTTTTAAGTTGGACCAAATTACACACGTGTTTGGTTAATTTTATACAGATTATTTTATACTAATTATTAGGTTATTATAAAAATATTACAAAATTGTATATTTATCGATTTTGTTTTTTATCATATACAAACTATATTAATAATTGTTATTGTTATTTGTTTTACATCAATATTCAATGTATAACATACAAAATATATAAATTCAATGAAATATTTTATTTTAGGAGGCTAATATAGGCAGTTAAATATACGAATCAACAATCAGCAAAACATTTCGAATGGTTGGAGAAGTTATACCAACCCAAGGTTTATAAATTTTCTAATAACCTACATACCAACCATTGATTATAATCAATATTACCAACTGTCAAATTCTATTTTTCGGCTAAAATATTGTCGGCTGTTATATTTGTCGGCTACAATACTTTCGACTGTAATATTTATCGGCTAAAATATTTTCGGCTGTAATATTTTTCGGCTAAAATACTTTCGGCTGTAATATTTATCGGCTAAAATATTTTCGGCTGTAATATTTATCGGCTAAAATATTTTCGGATGTAATATTTTTCGGCTAAAATACTTTCGGCTGTAATATTTATCGGCTAAAATACTTTCGGCTGTAATATTTTTCGGATAAAATACTTTCGGCTATAACATTTTCGGCTAAAATACTGTCGGCTTTAATATTTTCGGCTAAAATATAGCCCCTCAAACGTTCGAAGCTACAAAACAATAAATAATAATTATTAATAACACAGAAATGAAATTACGAAAACTAAAATTATATTTCTATTATAAAATATTTAAACTTAGGAGATATCCATAAGCTATTTAAGAATAATATTGTGTAAGTTACTTTCATAAGTAAATATCATACCTTCATCATTATTATATATTTATATGTTATACAGATATTATAGACGTATAGTAGGTTTTGTAAATTAATACATAGGACATTTTTTCTATGCAATATTTGTATGATTGCTGAATCCAACAGTGGGGCACCGGGACCCCCACAGGCTGCAGCGTTGGGCAAGCGGGGTCCTCGTGGTCTTGTCCTAAATAAAGATAAAACCTAACTTAACTTGCAGTAGCGCAATTAATCCAAAAAAACCTCCTCTAACTTGTACAAAGCTTAACCTAACCTATGGAAAAGCATATGACTATTGAATGAATTTTCAATTTCCTGGGCCCCTAAAGAAAAATTGCTCATATAACAGCTGAATATTTCGATAAATACATTACGGGGGAGGGGGGGGTCCCTATTCCCTATAAACCCAATAAGAACAAAATTGACTATAAAAAAAAAAACGGAGGGGCCCCGGCCGCATTCGCGGCCCAGCGGCCATGGCCAGGCCGACACTGCTCTTTTCGTTTTTTGACTCGGATCTCTGACATATTACACAATATTTATTACGAATCCCAATGAACAGTACTTTTTTTGTCCTATATCCAATTATTGTAGCCTGTGAATTGTTATTATTAAAAATGATTATCGTGTTTCATATTTGTAAGTTAACTCGTTACAGAGATTTAATATTTGGTATGTATAAAAGGCTGCTTAGAACAATTTTTTTATTTGTGTTCGAGTATAGAAACTTTGAAAATTATGTTTGGCAAATTTTGGTACGTTAAATGAATTTGTTTGCAATAATTTCGGACCTCTCGGTAAAACCATTCAAAAGCTTATAAACAAATAGTTATGCATCAATACAATTTTAATATTCTTTATTAATTATTTCTTTATTTTAATTTTTATTTCAATTTTAATATTCTATATTAAAGTATTTCGAGTATATATAGTTAAAAATTTAAATAAAAATATTAATAATAATATAATAAACATAAATAAATAATTAGGTAATAATAATAATATTTACTACTCCAGATAACGCGTCATATTTGGTCTTATAACTACGTTTCGACCATTGTCCATCAGCTACTACTGTAATCATTGGTACACCGTCAATATCAATATCTCCATGTTGTATGGCAAGTTTACGTTCTTCTTCTCCAGCCTTTTTAATTTCGTCCCATGCTACTCCGTGTACAGCTTTGGCTGAGCTTGATTGTACTTGTGTCTTGTATATACCCACTACACGACAATGGCGGTACATCAAGAAATGCGGCAAACTCCGCGAGTTGAGTGTGCCCAATTCCTAATTTCATATTTTAGTTACATAATATCAATAATATATAACAAAAAATAATAATATTTTATTCATTATTTTACTTTACAATAGCTATTTACCAATGGACTGGCATGCATTCACTACAGCTTTATTAACTAACATGTACTGATTTTGTTGAATATTTTCCGAATATAATTTTGTTTCAATACAACATACTTAACACTTAAAAACAAATACTGAATAAAAGCCATGTATCATTTCTAATTGAAAGTCCATGTCAATAAATGAGCATCCAAATGGTCCTTAATGCCTTATTTGTATTTATTGTATGAGAAATGCAATATCTACAATTCGCCCACCGACTAGAGAACTACAATTAAAATTCAAATGTCATATACAATACATATAATTTTAATATTATATTATAATTAAAGTATTAATTATTACCCTCTATAATTAAGATTCGCATTTTTATCATTGGTTTCTGTGAATAAAGTATGTGTATGTGATGGAATGTTTATGTCACTAAAATTAGTTAGGTAAACATGTAAGTTTTAGCTTTTTACATAAATCTATTTGATTAAAATATTATTAACTTACTCTGATAGAGGCCAAAACGTTTCATCTAGGCAAGGTTTACTCCTATAAAATTAGAATAAATAATAATAATACAATTATTGTTGTACTTACCTAATTAATTTCAAAACATTTTCAATTAAAAAGTATTTTTGTTGAATTCCGGAAGAAAATTCAGCTTGAAAAAATTTAGTGATGTAAATATTGGATGCACTTACTCTAAGTGAGACAATAACGATTGATCTGGTGTCAATGGTGATGTGTCAACAAAATTACTTCCCGTTGCCTCTTCAACATAACTATTCAGATATAAATTTAAAAAAAAAAATGTTGTAGTTGAAAATTCATAAAAATGTTTGTTCTAAGATTATATATAAACTTAAATGATTTTAAGTATTTGTTATTATTCAAATAGGTAGTATAAGTCGTAGATTCTTGAAAATTTCACCAGTTATTTAGGTTGGCATTTTCTTAACATATTTTAATTTTTTAAATATTTCGCTTATTTTAATGCTGTTTATATGCATTTTTATAGTACCTATTCGGTTTTGTTTGGTTTTTTTTTTTTATAATTATCGATAACATTTTTTTTTCAGAATACTTGAAAATTTAATACAAAGTTCCTCGTATAAGTTAGTCGTATAGTGATTCAAAAATTATAAGAATACATAGACACATTTTTTTATTACCGTTTGAAGTTCAAATATTGACAAAAATTCATCAAAATCATAAATATTTGGGCATTCGTGTAGCAGGTGATCTACCGCAGAGGGGTGATCTGCGAATTCAGGACGAGTGATCTACGTTTTAATAGTATGAAAACACATTATATTTTTTTATTACGAGTACGTCATATTATACAAATATTCGTTAAATATAAAAATAAAAAATAATTAGCTAAATATAATAATAATTTCAATTACAGTAAACGTTTTTAATATCATTTAAAAATTTTAAAAAAGATTTTCAACATTAATTGATCTCCACCATGCTTCAATCAGATGTCGAGGTAAAAGTTCCGATGTAGTGCCATGCATTTTTCGAAGTATTTTCATTTTCAGATGTGACCAAACGCATTCTATTGTCTGGGTGTTGGCTGCTGTTAGTGGGTCGACAAAGTTTTTAGAATGGTTTACAGTCAAATGATTATAACCTGTATTTTGTAAAATTGTATATGGTTTCCATTCATCTGACATTATTGTTGTTCCTGGGAGTATTTCTTTTTCAATAATTGGAATAAGTGTAGCTCTATCTCGACGTTCAACAACAAAAAAACGTTTTTCAAGAAAACCATCATGCCGCCAACACATTCCAAAAATCCAAGGTCCTTCTACTCGTTTGCCATAATTTCTATTCCTGTTATTAGGAGGAATATTTTCAGAATCAGAATCAGAACTATCGTCGTCCGTCAAATTTGCACCTCTATGATCACCCAGTAGAATCCTGCCTCTATTATATTTTCTTTTCCCTCGTAGTAATGACTCGTCAATTTGAACACATTCATTAGGTCCACCCATAGGTTTCCGATTTTCATAAATAGTACAACACACATCGCGGCATAAATTGTACCAGTCTACCACTGTTTTATTAGAACGTCCTGTAAGCCGACAAACGTTTACAATACTCATGTCTTCTGACCAGTAAAAAACTAACTCTAAAATTTGTCCCAGCGACAATTTAGAATTACATTTATTATTCAAATCCGTATAAGTAAAAAATTTATTGTCTTGACGCAGAGACTGGAATGTTTGGCATCCTTTTTTTACGCATCTTAAACTTTGGTACTCACGTTGTTCACCAGAAGCCAGTCGTTTTTTTCTGATCACAATTTTTGTTTCGGAATCACATTTTTTACAATTTGGCGTTTCACTGTCATTCGGAAGTAAATTGTGAAGTTGTAAAAAATTTACAGTTGATTTTTCATCAGCAATTATTTTATAAAATTCAAACGCACGCATTATAGACAATCTCCGACCAACGAACAATTTGAAACTAACCTATTCAGCAACATTGCTAATGACTCGTAGTGTATTAATCGTTATCGCAATACTGTCCCACTGCGGTCTGCGATAATGTGCGAATAATAATAGTATAATATAATATAATATAATAATAGTATAATATAATAATATTGTAGATCACCAATTACACCTTGTATACTACGGTAGATCACCTGATACCCCTTAAAAGAGGTAGTAGATCACCTGCTACACGAATGCCAATATTTGCAAATTATTTTGTAGTTAAAATTTATAAAAAATTGTTGTACCTATAAGTAGCTAAGAATTGAAAATTTAATACAAGATTCTAAATAAGTTTAGCTTACAATAATTTTAAATAACTTGAACGTTGGACAATTAAAACATTTTATCTTTGGTATACATTTTTACAAAATCCAAAATTCACTCGTAAAATAGGGTTTTGTTATAGTTAAAAATTACTATAGTCGTAGAAATTTGAAACACAAACCACCTTTTTGACCACCCGATTAAAAATATATTATATTTTTATATTATACAATATATATTATAATAGGATATATTATTATATCCTAGGCTGACATATCATCTCTGTTCAGAATTGTTTTTCGTATACAATGATAACTATAATTGGATTCAAATTTAAAACTCCTTAAAATTGAAATATTGTAATATTGTATATTTAATGAACCAAAATAAAATAAATATTATATTAAAATTATTCGGTGAAATGCTTATAAACAAATTGTGCCAATATATATATATTTAATATTTTTCAACTGCTAATGTAACAATATATCAGGAATCTTGTCTTACATCTTCATGGTTATTGACCCAACAAATAAAAAGTTTGATTTTATTATTTTGTCGTATTATGTAAACCTTTGAATTTAAAACGATTATATTAATTTCAATAAGTATAACTCATAACTCATAAGAAACCTTGTATTAATATTTTAAGATTTTTTAGGCAGCAATTAATCTCTTTTTTACCAACATTTAAAAAAAATACTTAGATAAATTGAAAATTAAAATTGTAGACAAATAGCTTAAAATAAATCAAAATATTGTAAAAATTTAACGTGTGTATAAATAACGCTAATAAACATTTTATGTTAAATGTCAAGTATTAAGAAGTTTTAAAGAATCGTTTTTGAGTTACCGCGTATTGAAAAAATCGATATTTTTGAAAACTGTTACATTTTTTACTTTTAACTCCCTAAAGTACCAACTAGATACGATTTTCTACCAAAAACTATCCTTAAAATTGAAGCACTTTTACTGCTCCAAAACGTGATGACAGATACAAAATAAAATATAACTATGTATATATGATGTCAATATTAGTCTTTTTAGAATAAGATTAAAAAAAAGTAGAATAAAATATTAATTTAAATATTTAATTTTTATTGCATATAAAATAAATCATTTTTAGTAGTTTTACTTACATGATTGGCGTTACAAAATCTATGTTTACGCTTTCAACATCGTTTCGCACTGTGAGTACATTAGTGTAGTAACTATAAATGCATGATTTTGAGAAAATCGAGTTTTTAAGTTTTTCATATCTTAAATCACTGATAAAAGAAAAAGTATTTTATTTAAATGTTTGAAACTTTGGTATTATATAATATTATTAATTATATTAAGTGTTTTAAACAAATTTACTGTGTTTAAATACTATTGAACAATGTTTTTTATCAATTAAATAATTTTTTTTTAGTTACTACACTATTGCATTTTAATATTTACTTTAAAATGCCTATTAGAATGTAGAATATAACTTAGTAACTAAAAATATTAACAAAAAAAACTCAGTTGTATTTTAAATGAAGTCCTTTTAATTAAAATTATAAAAAAATCAAACATTTATGATTATTTTTTACTATACTTAGTGAAATAGTTATTAAATAAAAATTAAAAAACCTTAAAATAATTTTTTTTTTATATTTTTTTTGTAGTATTTTTTTTTGCTGGAGCAACTTTCTTGATGTTTGATGGTAGCTTATTAATACTTGAATTTTTACTTGACTTTGGTCCGGTACTTTCTTTATTTTCTGTAGATAATTTATTATAAAATTCATGATACTGCTCTGGAATTAAGTTGGAATGACATAAAGAAAGTAAATCTTGTTTTTTTGTAATTGATATTTTTGGTGGTTCTGTATAAGCTTGTTTCATAATTATGGTACTTTTTTCAGGGTAAGATTTATTCCGTTTACTGTAACTGCGTATATCAATTGTTTTATAATCAGGTTGGGAAAAATCTGTCTTATAATGTACAATAAATGGTTTTTCTTTTTTAACATTCACTTCTACAATGTCACCCATCAAAAATTTTTCTCCTTGCTCATTAACATTAAAATTTGTTCCAAGTTCATTACATAAAGTAGATAGGTCGAAGAAATCTTTTGTATCCATTTCAGTTGTGGTATAAGGTTTTCCATTTTTTTTAGCTAATTTTATTATTGAAACCCACTGTGCTGGAATATACACTGGACCACTTTTCAATGCACGTTGCTTTTGTGTCTCAATACGACTGTGCATAGAATCAACTGGCATTTGAGTATGACCAGTAGTTAAAAATTTGTGAGTTATCTCTGGTACATCTAAGAACATCACAATATACATATAAACTGAGTAAATAAACCGGTTTTTATTCTGACCATTACAATTATCAGAATAAAATATTAATTTTTTATCTTTATCTGTTACAAATGTTTCAATAAATTTAATGATACAACTGCCTATTTCTACAGCTCCTCTATTACCAGTACTCTCATTCCATACAAAACAATGCCCTTCTTTAGTGCATGAATTGAAAACTGTAAAATTGTATGTAGCAAGTCTTCTCTTATAATAAAAAGATGATACTTCACCAGATGGTGTTGGTAATACAGCTTGTAGATCATAAAAATATAATCCTATATTATATTTATTAGTGCTTATTGCAGTAGTATCTTTAATAATTTCATTTCTAGCATCTTCTTTGGCCTTAATATGTTTTTCAAATTTGTTTATTAATTCTTCAGATTTTGTAGTTGTATTTTTATACTCTTCACAAACAGCACATTGATCTTTTTTAGGAGTAAAAAAACCAATATTAAATTCATGATTGAAGATGTCTTTGTAAGTATGTTTTTTCACAGGTTGAAGAATCGAATTATCAGAACAAAAAGTTAAATACATACGATACATTTCAGAAAGTGTTAAGCTACCATCAATAAAATCTCTGGTAGTTTGGCTTCTAAGATAGTGTGACTCTATTCTTGGATAAGAATTAATATGATTTCGAACAATAACTTTAGCTTCTTCAGTAACAATTATTCTATTTTCAATGTGTTTACCTCTTGGATCTCTTTCAGTACTTCCAGATTCAGTAAGCTTTTTCCTAGCAGTTGTTATATTTGTATCATTAATGTTTAATGTTGCTTTGAAAAACTTCTTACATACACGGGTTATTGGGGTATTTACACCAGTATTGAAATAAAATTGATAGTTACTTGTCCTCTTTGAATCAATTTTTTTGTATTGGTACTTTGGTTCTATGATTTCCATGTGATTATTTATGAAATCTCGCTGTCTGTTGATATCTCCAAGTGCCCAAAACTGGTTAAAAATAATTTCCCTTCCTTCATGAACAATTTTTTCAGAACACTTAAGTCTACAGGTTACTCCACAAGGTTCTAGTAATTTCCTTTTTGGTTTTTCTATTCCTTTTGTTGTAATATAAGAATCTCCTAAATTTCTTTTGTTTTTTTTAATTTCTCTTTTCCACATATTTTGATTCCTTTTCCTTTTTCTTGATCTTTTTTCTTTTTGAGGAGTTTCATTATTTATTGGGAGAGCTGCAGGGTTGTCTTCAAGAATAATATTGTTAGTATCTTCATATTCAAAATCTTGAATCGCATTAATGTCGATTGAAGGTAACTCTATATTATTACAATCAAAGTAACCTAAATTAATATTTACTTCATCTTTATGGATAGAAAATTTGTCATTTTTATCCTCAATTGTGTTGTCTTCTTTTAAATTGTTTGAATTAACACACTGGAAAATGAAATTATATTACTATGGCTTATGTTATATTTTGTTGGGATACTTTATTTTTTTGTAAATAATATAATATAACTAATTATTTTATAACTTAATTGAAATATTAAAGCTAAAATTCAAGGAAAACAGTTGCCTAATCAAAAAAAAAAATATAGTTAGTACAATATTACCTCTGGGATTTCAAAATTTTCATTACTCAAATTGATCATAGAATTTTGATCATTAATATTCAAATCATTATCTTGTATTTCTGCGATAGGAAATGTTGGAAGCCATTTATCAAAGGTGTATTCATCTGGACACTGAAAACAAAATGTCAAATTGTTATAGTTACCTAATAAAACTTATAATGTATAATCCTTATGTTACAACTTTACAAGTTGGTAAACAATTTATATAATAATATGTACTAGGTATGCTAATAATATAATGAACCTAAAATAATATATCAACATTTATGTTCACATAATAATGCTACAATTATTATGTTCCTATAGTTAGTTTGATTGTATCTAATTATTATTATTTATAGATATAAAAATACACAAATATTTAAATTATATAGTATTTACATGATATTTATACCTTAGGTTCTGGTATCTCATGAAAAGTTAAGTCTTCATCAGTGCCAAATAATGAACTGTCTTTTTCATTCTATTATACAATAATAATGTAATATTGTGGTTTATACACATAAAAATATAGTTATTGATTCATATAAAAAAATTCAGTTATTATGTTCCTATAGTTAGTTTGATTGTATCTAACTATTATTATTTATAGATATAAAAATACACAAATATTTAAATTATATAGTATTTACATGATATTTATACCTTAGGTTCTGGTAGTATCTCATGAAAAGTTAAGTCTTCATCAGTGCCAAATAATGAACTGTCTTTTTCATTCTATTATACAATTATAATGTAATATTGTGGTTTATACACATAAAAATATAGTTATTAATTCATATAAAAAAATTCAGTTTTAATTGTATGAGCCATGAGGGTAAAAACAAAACTAGTAATAATATTATCATAGGTACTTACCATCGAGACTGAAATTAGTTGCTGAATATAGTTAGTTTTGCTTGATTTTGCTAGAGAAAGCATTCGTTGTGTTCGAGATTGAAACGCCATTATTATTAATTAAAACAAACTCGCCATGTAATATTTAGTAAAAAAGTATGACAATAACAAGGCGTATAGTAATAAATTAATATTACAGAATTACATTACAGAATGTATAATTTGTTGTTAAGATAATACAATATTGATATCATGTTCTATTTATAATTCTTTATATCAATAATTATGTTGTTTTGAGATAATACACTAATGCACCCGTATTATTGAACATACGTTTGTGCATTATAGTAATAACTCAATATAATACACTACTGCATGGATTGAATTTATTTATTTCCTTTAATGTTGTACCATATTATATTGTTTAACGCTTTTAATTTTGCCAGTACGACATAATACACTAGTGCATTGGAAAGAATGCTATTTTTACCATAAGAAAACATGTATAACTCAAAATCGTCATTTTTCGAGTTACTACACTAATGTACTCACAGTGCGGTTTGTTGATGTACTAGCTGCTTCTCTAAGGATTATAGATATAAAAACAGTATATGTAATTTTATTTTATTATTTATTAACCCTATCTGATACATAAGTTGAAATTTATAATTTATAAATTTCCCAATTTAATTAAGAATTTTGAGCGTTTATACTCAATATTTTATGTTTTTTAATAAATATTTTACTTTACATGAAAACATTAAATTACATACATTTTAATGTTTTATACAATTAATTATTATAATAGCAATGTCTCAGATAAAGTTCAATTAGAAAGTGTTAAAAATTACTTACGATTTTTTATTTTTTAAATTATTTAACAGTTTTTGTAAACCTTTTTTTCCAACACTCCTTTTTTTTGTGCGAAATTTTTTTGGTGAAATTTTAATAAATAACACAGTCACAAAGTAAAACACAAAATAAAATTCAACGCTGGTTATTGACTGTTGAAAACTTGAAGCATAATTGACATTTAGGCGAAACAAAAATTACTAATTTGATAACACATTTGTATTTTTAACTTAGTATTTTATCATAGTATTAGCAATTATATAGGTTGCTACCTACCACATTATCGTTTATTCTAAGAATCGTAATATTAATACACACAGACCCAATATTTAATAATTTAATATTGATTTTGGTAGAATACTATTGGTATATTAGGGCTAGGTGTGGGGGGATCTAAAATTGTATCATAATTCATAATATATCTTCATATAATATTATTTATATTAAAATTATAATACCACTGTCACAATGTGCGTTTTCCAGTGCGGCTGCATGCATATATTTTATGTCAGACCAATTTCATAGTATCAAAACATTCGAAACTATTTCTGGACATTATTACGGGCGCGCTGAATGCCGATAACGATAACCACAGGGAGCGACGCAGCACAGATACGGGCAAATATAATTTCATTGTGGTGGGGGGGAAATTGTATTCGCTGCTGCAACGACCGTAGGTAGCAGCACATTACAGCCATTAATATTCGAAAAAATTGAAATCTTTACGTAAAAATTGTTTTACGCCGGAAAGAACCGAGAAGACTACAGTCATAATTAAGAAACGAAATTCTCACCACAGAAAAATGGGAACTTTTACTGTGCAATGTTGCTTTTATTTTTTTGATATCACTAATACAAAAAAAGTTATTTGAGTTTGAAAAAAAAACGCAAAAATAATGAATTTTGAAACAATAATAACTTTTTTGTATTAGTGATATCGAAAAATTAAAAACAACGTTGCACAGTCAATGTTCTCCTTATTATGCGATGCAAATTTCGTTTCTTAATTATGACTGTAGTCTTCTCGGTTCTTTCCCGCGCGAAACGGTTTTCAACGACGAAATTATACATGTGTAGCGTCCTCTTAAGCTTTTTTATGATGTAACCAACGATATAACTTTTATATAGAATTGTTTCAATATTAGAATTACATTTTACCTTCGATGGTCCATCAGCCACACGTTTTTTTAAATTACCTTCTTCTTCGTCTTGATTATTTTGGTTGTCAGTAAATATTTTAAATAGTGTCTGATACTGTGGTAAAGAAGTAGTTCCCAAATCTTCTTCACAGTTGCTTCTTGGTGAATGACTTGACATTAGATTATTTAATAATAATGTTTTGTATGCTGAAGCAAACATCATACAATTAGGGTTATTATTTCTATAACCTAAAGCACGTAATGCACCAAACATATTTTCCAACCAATCTTGGTTGAAATTCCGTAATAGAAGAGACCGAACACCACAATTTCGCATAGTGGAACAAATTGTCTGAAATCCTGTTGAATTCAAATAGGTTAGTGTCAATGTAAAATGATATTATATAATGGATTAGGCCAGTCTTAAATAAAAGTATTCAAATACTTTGGAAGTAATAAAATAAATATTTATATTCATAATTAAATGCCATTTTTATTAAATATTCAAATTTCAAGTATGTAATAAATATGTATAAATAAGTATAAATTATTTTCAAAATAATTATCTGTATCTGACAAGTACTACTTCAATACTTTTAAATTTATTTTTATAAGACTGAATTAAGAATAGATTATAGAACAATAATAATATTATAATATATAATTTTAAAATATAAAAAAATATTACTTTTAATGGTTTTTACCCAGTTCTTTAGAGTGGGTGGTTGGGGTTTTGAACGTTCCTTGGACACAGGATTTACAAAATACATTGTATCGAGCACTTTTAAAGATTCTCTCCAAAGCTGATGATGAGGAGAATTTGGTTTGACAGCTGTACGAAATATTTTTCCATCCACCATCTTATCATAACTACCATTAACCGAATCAAACAGTTTATCAAAAAATAAACATAATATAGTTGTATCTTCAGCTTTTTGATTCATTATGTTCTTTGCTAAAATTAAAGTTAAAAACTAAATTAATATATGATCATAAACATTAATTTTTTAAACATCTTTTTTTATTTTACCTGATAAAATGTATGTTATATTATTATTACTTACATGATAAAAAAGATAAAATTGATGAAACTCGCTGACTAAAAACTTGAGAGGCATTCTTAACTTTCATCTTTTTTATTTCACCAGGAATGACATGTTCTCTTGTTAATCGTGGTAACATTTTGACATCTTGAGCGACACTATCCAATTTATATAAATCAACGATGTCCTTCCAACATGCTTCTCTTTGATGGCCATTGATGGCTAAGATTTTTACTTAAAAGGTTGTTACGAATACCTTTTAAGAGATGTGGAGAATCATACAAGTCATCATCATCAGCTTCTAAAGGCAGTGCCTTGTCGGTGTAACCATTCTTGTCTGTCCCATGCCATTCTCTTCAATTGTTGGTAGGAGGAGCAGCCCATGAGATGATTCAGGTCTTCAAAATAAGATTTTCTTGGACGTCCTCGTGATCGTTTGCTTGCTATTTTTCCTTCAAAAATGTTGGTGATGAAGTCATTGTGTCTCAGCAAATGTCCCACTAGTTTGACTTTTCTCTTCATTATTGATGTCCACATGCTTCTTGTTTCACCTATTTCTTCTAGTATTGTCTCATTTCTTTTCCGCTCTATCCATCTTGTTCTTGTCATTCTTCGCCATAACCACATTTCCATTGCTTCAAGTCTATCTCTTTCATACTTCCCAATCGTCCATGTCTCACATCCATACAACAGTAAACTCCAGATGTACGTTCTAATAAATTTCTTTCTTGTTCTAATACTCAGGTTTTTATTAGTTAGGAGGGTCTTTTTCTTTTCAAAAGCGTGTTTGGCCAAGGCAATCCTTCTTCTTATTTCCTCTTTAGATTTATTTTCTTGAGTGATCAAGCTTCCCAAATAACAGAATTCTTGTACTTGTTCTATTTTATCGTTTTTTAGTTTGATGTTGGCTGTCATGCTTTGATCATACTTTTTACTTACTACCATTGCTTTAGTTTTCTTGGCGTTAATCTTAAGTTTGAATTTGTTCAGGGTTAAGTCCAGGTAGTTAAGAATTTGGTTCATGTCTTCTTCGGAGTTTGCGAGCAGTGCTATGTCATCTGCAAAACGGATGGAGTGAATTTGCTGACCATTTATAATCACGCCTAGAGTGTTTTCTTTTACTTCGTTTATAGCCACTTCAATGAACAGATTAAACAGAATAGGAGACAAAGGGCACCCCTGGCGAACACCCTGTCTGATATTTGCTTCTTTTTTACAACCGTTGACATCTATTATAGTAGATTGCGATTTGTACAGATTAAGAATAAATCTCCTGTCTTTCCAATCAATGCCAGCATTTCTTAATGTTTCAAATAGGATAATCCAATCCACCTTGTCAAAAACCTTTTCAAGGTCAACAAAGGCCAGGTAAGTATCTTTATTCACGTCTATTCTTCATTCTAAAATCTGTCTCAATGCTAAGATTGCTTCTCTGGTGCCTCTTTGACTTCTGAACCCGAATTGGTCTTCGTGTAAATGAGCGTCTATTCTTCTTTTCAATCTGTTTTTAACAACGTTTAGAAGAATTTTGGAGGCATGTGAGAGCAGAGCAATTGTTCTATAATTTGAGCATTCCGTAGCATTCCCTTTTTTGGGTATTATGATGGTTCTACTTTGGATGAAATCCGGGGGAAGACTACCGTGTTCATAAGCTCTGGAAATGAATTTAAATAAGGATTTTTTCGTTTTGTCATCTAAACTCTTTAATATTTCTGCTGGGATACCATCAACACCAGTTGCTTTTTTATCACTTAGTTCCTTCAATGCTTTGTTAAATTCATCATCGTCAATTGGTGGTCCCTTCATGTTATTGTCTACTTCTTCTTCATTTTCAATGTATTGATCTTCAATTGTTATTTCTGGTCCCACATACAATTCTTCCATGTATTCCTTCCATCTGTTGGCTACTTTTTCATTATCGAACACAATCCTACCTTCTTTGTCTTTGACTATATTGCTTCTTGTCCTGGGTTCGTATTGTAATCTTTTCACTTTTGCGTACACTCCATTATTGTTACTGTTCATCATATATTCAATTTCCGCACTGTTTTCATCCATCCATTTTTCTTTGGCTTTCCTACATTCTGCTGTAACAGTATTCTTGATTTTTTTGTACTTATCGTACTTATCATACAAGTGAACAACCTTAATTCGTTCTACACCACAATCAATTTCATAAAATGTATCATTATATTCTTGATTTTGGCGCAAATAGAATGATTTTGTGTCATGCTTTTATTACATTCGTAATTTGATTTGCCAATTCATATCGTTTTGTTGAGCTTTCACAAAACGTATATGATATAGGCTGTTTAAAATTGTTGGTAATACCTTTTATCATAAACACTCAACTATGATCAGCAAAACGTTGGGTACGGTATAATCCATTATCCTCAAATCCAACAATGCAGCCAACGTTGTCATCATACTGTAACTGTGGTTCTAGACTCACTTCATCAAATAGAACCACACAATACTTTTCTTTTTCTTTTAAAGTTTTGACATTCTCTTTTAAAACTTTTAAAAGATTTTCGTCTAATCCGGCGCTGATTGGAATTTGGGATAGCAATGTTGATAAGGTTTTACGTGCCGGTAATATAAAAAGTTTCGAAAGTAATCGGTAGGACTTTGTACTTTGCTTATACAGTGACAAACAAAGTAGCTTCTCTTCAAGAGTAAACCTACGGCCTTTGGGACTATTTTTCGTTTCACGAAGTTGAAGTTTGGTGAATATAGCTGCTGCGGGTGTCATATCTTCAATGATTTTAGAATGCAAATATTTATCTGAGAATTTTTCAGCTACTTTAAGACGGTCCTTGAATGTTTGGCATTTTTTCTTTTCAGTCCGTAATAATTTTTGCATCATTACACCAGTAACGTAAAGAGATTTACATTTTGGTGTTAATAATTTGGAATGACGAATGCCAATTTTATTCAACATACCTGAATTTAACAATGTAAATAATTAATTAATTATGCCATGTAAATAGTATTTTAAATGAAATAGTAAAACAATAAATTTAAGTTGAATAAAAAGTGTAAGAGAACAAAAATTGGAAAACCAATAAATAAATAAATATATGTGTGTTATAATAAATAACAGTGCATTATAAATTCACACAATATTCAAGTCAAAAATTTAAAAATGTGATATTGCTTTGAATAGGTAATAAAGAATCAAATAAGTTATAAAATTTTAAATTGAAGGCAAATCATGAAAGGATAATAGAATTAAAATAATTAGCTTTTGAACCCAAAAGAGCCGATAGGGTATGCTTTAATCTACTACTAATAATACTTTATATTCATCCTAAACATTATTGAGCATTAAATATAGCAAAAGCAGCTGAAATTACACATTTTACCATCAATTTATTATAATATAATATAGTATATATAATAATATAATAATTTATAAATATATGCATTATTATTAGAAATAAAAAAAAATTGGTAATAAAATGTTGTAGGTACATCTGTTTTATAAATTAAAAGCAAATAATAACCATTATTTTGAGACTTTTTCTTTAAATTTGATTTTTTAACTACATCGTCGCGTTCATGCATATTATTTGTAAAAGCTATAAAAAAAATACAAACAATTTAAGCTTAAATAATAAGTTTTAAATAGTGTCATACATTAAACCAGCTTTTTTCAATAAATTGTTAATACAACATTACTTACCCAACACATCATTTTTTTCAACACTGTCCAATAATTTAAAACCACTTAATCCAAAAAATGTTTCATCATTGGTAGTATGGATGTATGGTGATTCAGTACTTGTAGATGTACAAGGTATATCATTCAAATCTATATTAGTATTAAAAGTAAATAAAATAAAATAAAATTTCAATGTCTAATTATTATACATATTAATGACTAGATGAAATTAATGTTTTTTTTATTTACCAGCAGAATTACTTAAGTTTAATGAAGGTACTGCATTAAAGTTCAAAACTTTTGTACCGGGACTGTAACAATCACTACTAAAATGAATGGAACATATACGCTTTTTATAATGAATATCATTTGATGACAATTCATTAAATTGATCAGATCCTATACCTTTAATCCACTTTTGTAGGAGATCTAAACGTTTTCTAGGATTAGGGAACCTGTGAGAAATACCACCTTAAACCCAACATTTACTGTTAATATCAATCTCAGAATTTTAATAGTTTGGGATAACAATAATTATAATAATAAAAATCATACCTTTATTGGTGCATCCTTTCACACAGCATCTGTAAGCGGCTCTTTCCATATTAAAAAATAATTAACAGATTAGGTAATAACTAATAGGTTATTAACATTAAACAATTAGCGATAAAATAAAAATGGCGCAAACATGACAAAAGACTAAAACAATATTATACGTATTATATAACTGTAAAGTCGTAAAATCATAAAACAAAAATAGACATAGACAAAAGTATTGTTTAATTCAACGGAGAGCAGTGTTGTACTGGTGACGGTATTTTTTGTATGCCGATGCGTGTAAACTCAGTAGCCTAATCATTCATATCCAAGTGAACACCCCCTGCCTTGTTCTATAAGTGTATAGGTTAGGTTATTATTTATAATGATAACAATAATACGATAAGTTTATAGTGTTTATTTTTAACCCAAGTGTAAATAAAATTTGTAATTTGTACAGTTTTGTCAGTTTAAGAGTTTGGAAAATTTCATGTTTAATTTTTCCATATCACTGGGCATTAAGGTTGGCCAACAAGATGGTAAGACATACCTTAGGTTAGGCTGAGTACTGCGTTTTCTGTCATTAGTAAAATAAACATATTTGATTGTCTAACCAGAGATCCGGTTCACTAACTAGTTATCTAATTAGTTAAACCAAAAAATATTAGGTATACATATCAATATAAGACGCTCCTCTTCACCCCGGTCGCCCAAAGCAGTTCGCAACGGTCGCGATGTTTTCGTCATCGCGTGTGCGGGTCGACTAGATATATTATAGTTCTTTTAGTCTTGTTTTTGTCGCTCTTAAGCTCTTTGCTGTTCGCAATAAAACGACGCCATATTCTGATGTGTGTAACGCACCGATCCGTGCCACCGTTATTTTCTGGAGATCATTCACTGTCTTGTTTATCTGTCTTGTTGACATTTGGCAACTTCTCCGTTTCCAGTTCGGTGTATTGCAGTTCGCAACATTAACGTGTCGACCAAGTATAGTCGTTCACGTCGTCCAGTTCGGACCAAAACCTCGTGGTCACCCGCTCCAGCTCAAGAGAATCCCAAGCAGTTCAGCATCCTGGTTTCCCTTAATTTTTGTATAATATTGTCTATTGAACAGCCGTTTCGTTTTCCCTTTATTGTTGGTTATATCCATTGTCTATGTATATATATTTTTTATGATATTAAATGTGTTATACTCTGGTATGGGACAGAGTATGCTTTAATTATTATTTAACTAATATTTTATTATTATAATTTTGTTAGTGCTGAGGCTGATCACCTCAGTTACTAGGTTTGGTCTTGTTATAATCTCAATAAAGATTAATTGTATTTAATTGTTATAATTCTCTTGTATATATATATATTTGTATTAGTGCTATTGTACCTAGTCCCAGGGTGTGCAAGTTCTAGGTGCTAACCGCAGAGCCAGGAGCTCCAACAAATACTATAGTAGGAAGTAGTATGAGTCGTTGAAGCCATGTCACCATGCTTTAATAGTCTGTAACAGTCAAGGAATTATTTTTTTTATAGATAAACAGACTACTTCACAGTACACTACTACAGACTTTAAGAGTACAGTGTCTACACTTCTTCATCGGTGGTTTAAAACAATTAACAGTTACTGTAACGTGCCACGTGCAAGCAGTAGAATAATGTAGTATCGAATGGTTTGTTTGTAAAAAATGAAGACTCTCAAAATATTTCCAAGGGTTTTTTTTTATTGAAAATTATTCTAAGTCCAAATAATTAAACAAATTAAACTTGTGAAAAATATTCTAAGTTCAGGAGACATAAATATTGAACTGAGTGACGTGAAGGTGCTCGCTCTAACTCTGATGGATCACGTCTAAAATGTGCCTAATCTGGGCCCCCTTATATATCATCCAGGGACTCCCGCGGTACCTTCAGGTCCCTGATGGTCAGCGTCACCTACATCCGCTTCTTCCCACGCCTCTGCGTTATCCGCGCGACAGTGTGCGTCGTCTATAATATTCTACCGGGTGACAATTACGCATCCACACATGTCGCCAGATAACAACCATATAGACATTATTTTCTAGCGGGTGGAAAGCACACGTGTGATGATACTTGATGCTTTCCAATTACAACTGCTCTTTTTAGGTCCCGACTTGATGGTTGTCTAGACTCGATTATTGCTGTCTAGACTCGATCATTGCTTTGCTTGGCTGCCCACCCTTAGCATAATTATAAGGATGTAGTATATATTATATTTACTATATAATATATTATGCCCATAGTGTTATGGTTATTATTGTCTACTGTATGTAATAATTTATATATTATATTTAATATAAGTATCAGAGCACGTTGCACTACTGTAGTACAGACTACAGACGTACAGACAGTAACAATAACAAGTTTTTATTTGTAACATAAATTAACAGTTACTACTCCTATTTTTTTTGTAAACACATACACTGTATTTTTTTGATAATAGGCAGTACTGCAGTAGAGATAAACCAGTAACAACAGATAACGGATTATAAGATAATTGTTTGTCATCAGTAGAGACCGGATTTATATGCACT